>NC_044191.1:35244827-35491043 GCF_900880675.1 Sparus aurata | reverse complement strand
AGGCTTCTTGAGTTTTAACTTACTGGTGGAGAGCTGCAGGTTCTAAACTATGTGTGTGAGTGTCCTTATACTGTTGTTAAGGACACGTGTGGGTCGTTGGTCCAATCGGCCTTCATGTGTGTTGTTAAGAGGTCGTCCATACAAAAACGCTCTTTAGTGTAAACGCCAATGTTTCGTATCGTTCTGGCCGATCGTCCACATGGATCCTATGAAGGCACTTTTTTGAAACCAGGTCTCAGGATGGAAAAATCTGAAAACGCCGCCCTGGCATTTTTGTATGGACGGCGAATCTGCATACTTTACGAAACGATGACGCCATCGCCCCACCCCTCGACCTCTAGCCTTCGACCTCTGAACCCTGTGATGTCTCATGACAACAACAACAACAACAACAATGATTACTGCTTGTGTTTGTGTTTCTTGCAACTTACTTGTCTTGTAGTCGAGTGTGAGTCGCAGCAGCAGTTCGACCTCATTAACAGTCCACACAAAAGATTCTGGTTTCCTTGCTCTAGTGAGGTGTCTGCACAGTTACACATTCAGAGCTAAGCTTTAATAGTTTGTTTTCCCTTACTGTGAGGTAAGAAATGTGGCTGTGTGTTGTTTACATGTTCAGGGGCCATGTAGACAGTAGTCAGCTCTGTGTGTGTGTTAAGGTTTAGCTGGAGGACAGGCCCGTATGGAGCACTAACACTGAATTTATCTCTCGTGCCAGTTGTTTAGAGCTGACTTAATGTATACATTTCCATATAAGCATGGAGAGACAATCCTGTCCACTTTAGGCTGCAAGCGCCAAGGAGTGACCTCAGCAGAGTTAGATAATGTACAGAAGAAGGAGGCAGGTCAACTTCTCTGTCTACTATTGGATAGATAGACCCTCAATCCACCAAAGTGACCAATTAGAGGTAGGAAGGGGCGAGTGAATAGACTTTAAAAAAGGCTTGCAGAAGCAGAGAAGGGGGTGGTACTTGGTAGATCTCCGAGATCGAAGGCTCGATAGGATTCTGATAGAGCAGAGGGCAAGCATTGGGCAGAACTTTGTTATAGATTTGAGAACACCAGGTAGCGGCCGCCTGGTTCGGATGCAGGCTTGAGATCTGTTTCAATAAAGATTGCCCCATCATTCCACCCAGCCTGGCCTCCGCAGATTCATTTATGAACATACTACACGGAAAAGATGCACACTAATGTTATACACTCAAAAGTATGTTGAACGATAGCACACATGTTGAGTATGTAGTGTATAGTATGAAATTTCAGACGCAACCTTTGTATACAGCGTGCAAGCTTTATGCGCATGCTCAGTCTCTTCATCTCAGTTTTTTGGTGAATTTCGAGCGCCACCTTTAGGCCTGGAATATGTCGTTTTCAGTGGATCCTACTGGACGCAAATATTCTTGAAATGATGCAGAGGAAGACGGAGGGAAAAAAGATTGTTTTGGTACGTGTGGACTCAGAGGCCGTCCACACAGAAACACTCTTTAGTGTAAACGCACATGTATTGCATCGTTTTGGCCGATCGTCTGCACAGATCCTGAAAACGCACTTTTTTGAAACTAGGTCTCAGGTTGGAAAAAATCAGAAAACGCAGCCCTCACGTTTTTGTGTGGACAGCGAACCCGCAAACTTTTCGCAACGATGACGCCATCAACCCACCCCTCGACCTCTAGCCTTCGACCTCTGAACCCCGCGACGTCTCATGACAACAACAACAACGGCGTACTTCATGCTTGTGTTGGTGTTTTCTGCAACTTACTCTCCTTGTAGTCGAGTGTGAGTCGCAGCAGCAGTTCGACCTCATTAACGGTCCACACAAACGAATCTGGTTTCGTTGCAGTAGCCATTTTTGTCTTCTTCTTGTTGTGCTCGGTTTCTCCGTCTACTGTCTGTTTGTTTACAGCGCGCAAGCTTAATGCACATGCTCCGTCTCTTCTTCTTCGTTTTTGGTGAATTTCAATCACCACCTATAGGCTGGAATATGAACTACAGCGTTTTGAGTTTTCAGTGGATTCATCTGGACACAAATACTCTTGAAACGATGCCGGAGGAAAAACGATTGTTTTGGTACATGTGGACCTACGTCCAGGTGAGCCCCGGTGTGAATGGCTGTTAAGCTGTCTGAGGAGAGATATCAGTGCAAGATTGTCTCCCCAGTGCTGGAAAGGAGTAAGGTTTAAGTGATGAAGTCTCAAGTCTCACCAATTGCTCCTAAGGAATTTTAGGAGAAACAAATGAGAAATGTTTGAGACCAAAAAAGACGACGACGAGACTGAGATGAGAACTTTCATTGAGCTCCTGAGCAGTGAGCAGTAAAACTTTCCTCTGGGTGATGATGTTGTTAAGTTTTGCTTCATCTAAAAACTGCAACATGTAAACATTTCCTGACTAATAGAAAAACAAAAGATCATTTTAATAAAATAGATTCAAAGATATAAATTACTGAATGACTTTAAAACAAGATATTTCATCTCATCTCTCCAAAATCTAAGATATTAAATCTTGGTGAGCTCAGACGTTTTTCTGCTCGTCATCTTGTTTGATAGAGTGAATACACAGATGTTGAATTTGTACAGTAGGTACTACTCAGGAAAATGTAGAAATATATAATGTATCTTTCTAATTGTCTAAGCTGGTGAGGCACTGGGCTAACTACGATTCTCAGCTGGATTGGATAAAGATGGAAATGGACATGGTGGCTCCCTCCAGAACCAAACAGGCTCTTTCTCAGATTAAAGTGGTTGAGGGGAAAAAATCCATTCTGAAGAACTCTCAGTGGTCTGAGGTGCAAAAGGTTGATGGGAAATCACAATACAAGCAGGAACATTCTTCCATATGGGATAACCCACGTATCGTGATGGGTAAACACTCATTTTGTTGGGATCCTTGGCAGAGGAATGGTATATGTGTGATTGATGATCTATATAAGTCATATCAGGAGCTGGTAGATCAATTTCTTTTGGAGGGAAGGGGTGAATTATGGAAATATCTACAACTAAGGAGCAGCGTGTGAAGTGTGTTCCCACTTAACAGAAGTATAGAGGAATCTAATATGTTGATCTGCCAAGTACAATGCATAGAGCTTCAATATTATACAAAAATATAATAGAATTACAAAGTGTGAATACAGAGAATCTTACATTAATATGGCAAAGAGATTTAGAATGTGAAATAAGTAAAGAGAAATGGCATCATATAGTTTCCAGGGTTGGTTGGGCCACTAGAGATATTAGAAGCAGATTTACTCATTACAGAATCACACATAGATATTACTACACTCCTGTGAAGCTTTTTAGAACGGGCTTAGTAGAAGACACAAGGTGTTGGAAGTGTTCGGGCCTTTTGGGAATGTCCTGTGGTGTTACCTTTCTGGAAAGAAGTATTAAGGAAACTGGGAGATTGGTTGGGACACTGGATACAGGAGTCTCCACTGTTCTGTCTCCTGGGAGAAAGCACACTTTTGCCACAAGGAGTCAACAAAGGACAGCATGCACTAATAACTGCAGGCCTCATCACTGCAGCGAGGCTGATACTGAGGAACTGGAAGAGCTCATGTTCATGTATGTAACAAAAGAAATGAACTCGTTATCACGGGACAACAGAGGACATAAAATGAATGAATGCATGGCCCTTTAGGGCTTCCGTAGATCACTCCCAACTGTCAGTCAGCTGTTTATCTGAAATATCAGCAAAGCCTGAGGAGCCAAGAAACATTTTACAACTACAAACTTTGATGTTTTCAAGTGTGGAGCAGGTTTTAACTGAGGCTCTGTTGTAAAAGAGGGAACAAAGTTCAGATTGACAGAGCTGCTCCTCGTCCTGGAGTGACTCACAGCTCCATCAGCCCTCCCTCTTCTTCCTCCTCTCACACAGCAGCTCCACTCTGTCACTATATTTCCTTGTTCCCTCCCCTTCATATCTACAGTCTGTGGATGGGCGTAACTGAGCTGACAGACCTCATTCGCTGCACAAACACACGTGTTCAGATCAGAGCTCAGACTAGTTTCAGTTATCAGGAAGTGAAGCTCAGACGGTCGTTGACACTGAGAGGTGAAATGGAGCAGAAAGCAGTTCAGCTGGACCGAGAGACTTTCTCTTGTTCCATCTGTTTGGATCTACTGAAGGATCCGGTGGCTACTCCCTGTGGACACAGCTACTGCAAGAACTGTATTAAAGACCACTGGGACACAGAGGATGAGAAGGGGATCCACAGCTGCCCTCAGTGCAGGAAGAGCTTCACACCGAGGCCTGAGCTGCTGAAAAACACCATGTTAGCAGTTTTAGTGGAGGAGCTGAAGAAGACTGGACTCCAAGCTGCTCCTGCTGATCTCTGCTATGCTGGACCTGAAGATGTGGCCTGTGATGTCTGCACTGGGAGGAAACTGAGAGCTGTCAAGTCCTGTTTGGTCTGTTTGGTTTCTTTCTGTGAGAAACACCTCCAGCCTCATTATACTGTGGCTCAATTCAAGAAACACAAGCTGGTGGAGCCGTCAGAGAAGCTCCAGGAGAACATCTGCTCTCGTCACGATGAGGTGATGAAGATGTTCTGTCGTACTGATCAGCAGTGTATCTGTTATCTCTGCCCTGTGGACGAACATAAAGGCCACGACACAGTGTCAGCTGCAGCAGAGAGGACTGAGAGGCAGAGAGAGCTGGAGGGGAGTCGACACAACATCCAGCAGAGAATCCAGGACAGAGAGGAAGATGTGAAGCTGCTTCAACAGGAGGTGGAGGCCATCAATGGCTCTGCTGATAAAGCAGTGGAGCACAGTGAGAAGATCTTCACCCAGCTGATCCGTCTCATGGAGGAAAGACGCTCTGATGTGAAGCAGCAGGTCAGATCCCAGCAGGAAACTGAAGTGAGTCGAGTCAAAGAGCTTCAGGAGAAGCTGGAGCAGGAGATCACTGAGCTGAAGAGGAAAGACGCTGAGCTGAAGAAGCTCTCACACACAGAGGATCACAACCAGTTTCTACACAACTACCCCTCACTGTCAGCACTCAGTGAGTCTACACACTCATCCAGCATCAAGATCCGTCCTCTCAAGTACTTTGAGGATGTGACAGCAGCTGTGTCAGAGCTCAGAGACAAACTACAGGACGTCCTGAGAGAGACATGGACCAACATCTCACTGACAGTGACTCAAGTGGATGTTTTACTGTCAAACCCACAACCAGAGCCCGAGACCAGAGCTGACTTCTTAAGATATTCACGTGAAATCACACTGGATCCAAACACAGCAAACACATATCTGTTATTATCTAAAGGGAACAGAAAAGCAACATACACGAGTCAACAACAGTCTTATTCTAGTCACCCAGACAGATTCACTGACTGGTATCAGGTCCTGAGTAGAGAGAGTCTGACTGGACGTTGTTACTGGGAGGTGGAGAGGAGAGGAGTAGTTTATGTAGCAGTCGCATACAAGAATATCAGCAGAGCAGGGCTCTCAGATGAAAGTGGATTTGGATACAATGACAAATCTTGGATGTTAGATTGTTCCACAATCAGTTATAACTTTTTTCACAACAAAGTCCAAACTCCCGTCTCAGGTCCTCAGTCCTCCAGAGTTGGAGTGTACCTGGATCACAGTGCAGGTATTCTGTCCTTCTACAGCGTCTCTGACACCATGACTCTCCTCCACAGAGTCCAGACCACATTCACTCAGCCTCTCTATGCTGGAGTTTGGGTTTATGACTCTGCTGAGTTCAGTAAACTCAAATAGACTGAAGTCATTTCAGGGTCAGTGGGTTAAATTGTGTGTTTCATTCCTTCAGACTTGTTGTGTTTCCATCATTGTTGCTGAGAGCTGATTGTTGTGGCATTTCTTCACTGCACACAGATCAACCTGTCAATCAAACATTGTGGGCGGTACTTTGCCGCCTTCTTGTTGTTGTGTAAATGTTGGACTTTCTTCAGGCGGCGCTCCTTCCTGTGTCTGTTCAGCCACGGAGGCTCTCGCTGCTCCTGATGACTTCACTTCACATGATCATAATCAATAAGGAGATGCTTCATTATTTGCTTGTACATAGCTGAGATTCTGCTCCAACACACTGATTGTGTGGATGAAGTGAATCTGATCATGAAATCACTGAACAAGAGTGCTTTAACAGACTTTACTGATATGTTTAATATACAAGTTATTAAAGGGTGTTTGTCCTTCACTGTTTTATGTTGTCATATTTCTTCCACAAGGAAACTTCTCACTTGTAAATATTCATAAAAGTCTGATTTCGGTAGGTTATATAGTTTTGATAAGTTCTCTAAAGTCTCTATTCCTTTATCTGTAACTATCTGATTATATCAGTCAAGCCTTTACTTAAACAGTTTTTAAAAGTTTTGTCATTCAAAGTTGGTTTAAATTCTCTGTCCATCACAATCTGTCTCATAAATATCAGATCCTTTTGAATATCCTTTGGTTTTGTAACTTTTACTCAGGCCATTATTGTGTTTCTTGTACATGTGTTCTCAGTTTTTCGGGTGTCATTGATAGTTATTTTAGCAGATATATACATATTCCAATATTTACCCATTTGTTGAATTTCAATTTCTTTCCACTTTGCTACTGAGGAGTTACATAACCAGACGGTGAGCGGTTTGACTAGAGCAGCGTAGTAATAATTCATTAAATTTGGGAGAGCGAGTCCTCCGTGTAGTTTGGCTGTTTTTAGCTTCTTAAGTTTCATACGAGGTTTTCTTTCTCCACAAATAAGTGTATAAATCATTTTAACAGTTTTTTATCGGTATGTAAATTGGCAAATTTTGAAAGAGGAATAAAAATCTTGGTAAAATGTTTGTTTCCATAATCTCAATTCTCTCTGTTATTGTTGGTGGGATCAGTTTCCATTTTTGTAAGTCTTGTTTAATTTGACTCTCCAAAGCCCCAAAATTATATTGATGAAGCTGATTAAAGTCAAATTGTCACCCCGCAGTATCTCCATTTATTGTGTTGCCATTTTAGGTTATATGTAGATCTGATAGTTTGTGATATTGACTGCCCAACTATCATTGCTTCTGATTTACCCATATTTAGTTTATAGTCAGACGTTGCACTGTATTGTGTTATTTCCTCCATAACTACCTCCAGGGATTGTGATATATTAGTTAGGTAGAGGATCAAATCATCCACATATATATTGCTAATTTGTGCTCTTCTTGTCCCAATAACAGTCCTTGTATTTTACAGTTTTGTCTCATTCTCTCTGCAAATGGTTCCATGGCCAAAATATAAATCAGTGGGGAGAGAGGGTCTCCCTGCCTTGTTCCCCGAAAAATACTGAAAGAATCTGATATTATACCATTTACTCGTATTCATGTCTTAGTTCTATTAAATATCATTTTTAACCAGCTGATAAATGCATCATTAAATTTACATATTTGACACACCTCAAATATAAAAGACCAAATGCTTTTTCTGCGTCTAGCGTTAAGATAATCATTTGTTGTTTTGTCTTTAAAGAGTTTTCTATTATATTCAAGGTTCTTCTGACGTTTATCCCCCAGAGTTCTATTGGGGACAAAACCTGACTGATCAGGATTTATAATGTTAGGAATAATGGATTTAAGTCATGTTGCAAGAACTGAAGTGAGTGATTTATGATCTACATTTAATAAAGATATTGGGCGATATGAGGCACAATCTGTTAGTTCTTTACCTTCTTTATGAATTAATGTGATAACAGCAGAATTCCAAGTATCTGCATATTGTCTGTTCTCCAGAGCCAGTTAAAGGTTTTACATAGCAGAGGTCCTAATAAAGCTTGAAATACTTTGTACAACTCATTTGTGGATCCATCACTTCCTGGACATTTCTCATTTTTTTTGTCTTTTTTATAATATCATACAATTCTGTCTCTGTTATTGACTTAATTAAATGATTATTTTGATCTTCCGTTACTTCTGGCAGAGTCATAGGTGTAGAATTGCGTATGGACGTGTCCACACCAATATTAAGGATGAAGGGAAATAAATGTGCCTCATGCGGCACACAAAGGGTTAAATCCTTTCCCACTTCAGCACCGCCTCCCAAATACGTCTTTGAGACAGGTCTGTGTTCTGATTGGCTGAGCTCCCTGTAGGCTCCTCCTCCTCCTGCAGGCTGTTGAAGGTGTTTCACTTGCAGACTTTGCAGAGTTGATGAGAGGAGGTCGACACTGTTCTCATGCAACACATGTCTGAGGATGTCGGGTAAGAAAAGAAAGGTGGAAGATATTAGAAGCTATTTCACCAAACAAAGTGTAAGTCACCTGAGGAAAATAGTCCCCCCTCGGCCTAATGAATACTACTGATCTCCTTGGAGGTTTGAGTCGTGCTGTGTCACTGCTCATAGCATCACTATTTTATTGATCAGGTGACAGAGGAACCCCGGACAGGTTGTAGCTCATATAGGGAAGATTCAGGGCTACAGGTAAATTTGACATGGTGCTATACTAAATGTTTTACTGCATATGTTTGACTGCTTATGTACAGCAGGTAATGCATCGTACAAACTTAATGTCAGGCTGGCATCATGTGTTATTTTCACACTTAAATTGTTTTTTGTCTCTTCCGTGTAATTTTCATCTATAAAATCAAACTGTGCCATTTTTTTTGCCAAGTTTTTACTCTTTCAAATGATCAACCATCTACAGAACTTTTCAGTACTTTCTGCTTCTTCTTCTTCTCATCATCATTATCATCACTTGTTATTGGTATTAATAATATTGTTTAAAGTGAGCCTCTTATCGTTTAACAGAAAAATACATCATACAAACAGCAAGTTTTGCATTCTTGTCAGTCTGATGGCAAGTTATCTGTCAAACTAACCAAAAGCTTCTTATTGATCATTATAAAGTTTCAGGGCGTTCCTGTAACCATGGTAACTGACGGTGCCAGAGGGGGGAGACGCTAAAGCCGTTTACACAGATACACTGCAGACAAAGTCCAGACTATAGTTGTTATTTCACACATGTAGCACACAACAGGAGACTCTCCATGTCAGACGAATTCTCATGTGTTGACTAAACTCAAAAACTAATTGGTAAAGTAGCAGCGCGACGAGTCCTTGCTAGCTAAGCAGCTAAACTTTAGCGCTGCTCTGTGTTTAGATCCCGCCCTGTGTGGGTCACTACCAGAGATGGACAGAGTACTCGACCCCAGTACTTGAGTAAGAGTACAAATACTACTGGTCAAAATTTACTCCGTTACAAGTAAAAGTAGCTCAGTCGACATGTTACTCGAGTAAGAGTAAAAAAGTACTTGCTTTTAAAAGTACTTAAGTATCCAAAAGTACATGCTTTTAATTTACTTTAAGTAAGAGTAAGAGTACATTTCTTATTTTTCACATCAATTAATTACTATAATTTTTTCTAAATGAATTTAAGGAGCTTTTAACTCTTGTTTCTGAGAATGAACTCTTTGAAACCACCTGCACTGATGTGCTTGCTTTTAGAACCACAATGTTATATAAAGCCTGCAGAAACACCTATAAAAACAGATACAATGAATGGGATCACAGGAGGACAGCAGATGTTGCAGATGCAGATTTTTATTAACAATCATTAAAACTGTAACCAAATGAACCTGCACCGTCCAACTGACTCTCTATCATTTAGCTAAGTTGGGAACTGGAACCCCCTCAGAGACCAATGTTGTCCCCAGACCACTGGTTGAGAATCACTGCTTTACAACAAACTACATCTGATGCAGCCATTATCGCGGTTTTGTGTTGACAAACGCAGTCGAGAGCGTGGCTACTTTGGTGGTATCCTTATGGGGAGGGATGACGTATTTCAGCTTTTACGTAGATCCCAGTGGAGAGCGTGCACTGTGATAGGTTTCCTTCTTTGACAAACACAGCTTGTGTCCAATAGTATTTTAGAAAAAAAAAAAAAAAAAAAGAGCAGACCTGAAAGTCACGAGTACTTTTCAGCCTTCCTAGAAATTAACTCGAGTAAAAGTAAAAATATTTGTCTTGGAAATGTATTCAAGTAAGAGTAATAAGTACCAAAGAAATCTAATACTCAAGTAAAGTACAAATCCTCTGGATATGTACTTAAGTACAGTACTCAAGTAAATTTACTCCGTTACTGTCCACCACTGGTCACTACACTGTCATTGGTCAGGCACGCACACGCTGTTAACGATACCATTGGCTGTAGAGTGTGACAATCTGTCAAAGATCAGCCACAGGTTCTCCTCTGATCTACATCAATCTCATAAGTCGCCTCTGTGAAGTTTGAATGACGGAAATCTGTCATAGCGACGGAGAACTTTAATCCATGCAAATGATAACTTGGATTGATGCTGCCTCTTACCACTAAGTTGCATCTTTGCTCCGATTCATTCAATTACCGTTCTAAAAATAGACCTGCAGACCTCACCTGGCAGTATCGTTATCTTCCTCCTGTCATCTGAAAATGTCCCGCGATTTCCACCGGAACATCAGGTAACTTCCTGCGTGCAGTTTCAAAATAAAAGCTGTCCGGTGTGTTAATATGTTTAACATGATGCTGTTCGGGGCTTCTTCTGTTTTTTCCTCTCAGAAATTTTTACTGAGGTCCGGACCTCGGTGACCTCATAGCTGGCTACGGCCCTGAGTGCAGGGGCACTTTAACGTTAGCATCAAAATCGCTATTTTTAAAACAGTAAGAAGGCTCGACACAACGTGAAACTTTGCTGGTAGTATCACCAGGGTCTCTACACATGAACACGAGCATTGAGAACATTGTTTGTGTACGCAGAGTTTACTAAAAAGAAGGTTTTTGGACAACTCACGTTAGCAGTAGCACCTCCGGCGCGCCGCCGTCCTGGCAGACAAAAAGTGTGTCTGTCAGGACGGGGATGGGGATCCCAGTGAGCAGGCACTAAACCAAAAGTTAGCTGGCTCAGTTGGTGGAAGTGTGCTTATTTTAGATGCAAATCCAGGCATGTCATACGTCTTCAGATAATAATCAGAGAGCTTATACATCAGCTGATTTGCAATGTTTTACCTCGTTTTACTGGTTCAAGGACCAAAGTGTCACAGAAAGGCTAAAATGAGAATCTAAATGACTAAGCAAATCAAATAGCTGATAGGAAAAGGAAAAGCAGCAGGTAAATGGAAATGCATCGTAAATATTAAAATCTTAAAGAGAGAGTGCACAGAAAGAAAACTGTTATGCTGCAGGCTAACATTGCCAGGGTTAATGTCTTAGCTAACAGTAGTTTGTTGGCTTCAAAGCTTGTGAATAAACATGCAGGGCCTTTCAGTTATAACTTGTCATGAACAAGTAAACGTTTGGGTCGCACAAATACATTTCTTTTTCATATAGTTACCTGTTGTTCAAGTAAAACATGAGAAATGAGCGTAAATACGCATCACGTATGACTTGTTGTTGACTAAAACTTGACTAAAACATCTAGACTAAAACTATGAAGGACTAAGATCAGTAAAATGTGCAGAACTAATGAAGCTTTTACGTCTACAGGTTAAGACTAAAATAGCTGCCAAAATGAATAATGCAGTATATAAGCACCACTGTTACAGACAAAACACTCTAAATAAAAAAGAAAATTCAGCATCCACGCTATTGTGACTATCCATCACTTTGCTTTATTTTAAGCACTTACCTTTATCTTAGATCTTTAGTGAGGGTGTGTCATTTTTGACCTGGAGGACAAGACAGAGCAGAATGTGAAGACAACAGGAGGGTTAACCTGACATATGTGTTTTACCAGTAGAGTGACAGACACCATATATAACCTAAATGTAAAGACAATACGGTTGTGTTGTAGTCAAGACCACACCAACCGTGACCAACACATTACCGAGACCAGAGAGTACCGAGACCAAGACTAGGCCAAGACATTTGGAAGTCGAGACTGAGACGCGGACACGTGCCTTCAAATATAAACCTTCATATATAGTACATGCAGACAAAATCATTCAATATCCTTTTGACATGAAAAGTCAATTTAAAAGTCAGTATAAACCGACGGGGCCTGTGTTCATCTACATTCTGCAAGTGTGAATGGGCACTAGAAGAAATTCAACCTATAATTTTAATATTTACAATACCGGTATTGTAAATAGTAAAATCTTAAAGAGAGAGTGCACAGAAAGAAAACTGTTATGCTGCAGGCTAACATTGCCAGGGTTAATGTCTTAGCTAACAGTAGTTTGTTGGCTTCAAAGCTTGTGAATAAACATGCAGGGCCTTTCAGTTATAACTTGTCATGAACAAGTAAACGTTTGGGTCGCACAAATAAATGTCTTTTTCATATAGTTACCTGTTGTTCAAGTAAAACATGAGAAATGTGTGTAAATCACGTATGATTTGTTGTTGACTAAATCTTGACTGAAATGTTAAATCTAGACTGAAACTATGAAGGACTAAGTTCACTAAAATCTGACAGAACTAATGACGCTTTTATGTCTACAGGTTAAGACTAAAATAGCTGCTGAAATGAATAATGCAGTATACAAGTGCTGTTGTTACAGACAAAACACTCTAAATAAAAAAGATCATTTAGTGTCCAGGCTAATTGTGACTTTCTATCACTTCGCTTTATTTCTTTAGTGAGGGTGGGTCATTTTTTAACCAGAGGACAACGGGCGTATACAGAATGTGGAGGGTTAACCTGTCATACATGTTCTACCAGTAAAGTGACAGAGAGCCGACACCCAAAGACAATACAGTGAATAAAGCTCCACTGCTGCCTGCACCGGTCTGATACTAACTACAGGGAATCTGCTAGATGTTCTCTCTGAACTATGACTGAAGCAGAGTTATACACTGTGTACAAGGGAATCTATCTCCTCAAAGAATTTCCACAGATTTCCAAATACTTTGAGGAGTTTTCTTTTCGGCCAGATGATATCATCATCTCAACATATCCCAAGTCAGGTACGTATTTGAACTGTTTTCCAAATGTTTGTGTATTTCAGGATTTGGGAATACCGTTAAACATGAACTACAATGTGTGTTTGTTTTTTAAAATACATGTCTTAATGTAGTGTTATTTCACATTACCCTTCATGAGTATTTAACCAACACTCGTGCATTTCTAACTGAAGGTGTATTTAATGGGAGGAGTTAAAGGCAATATGAGCACTCCACTAAAAACCTGTGAATGAATGGAATACCATTAAACATGAACTAGTGTGTTTTTAAAAAAAATACATGTGTCTTAATGCTGTCAAACAGACTCAAGACTCACTTGTTCAGACTTCACCTCGACCCCTCATAGCATGAAATGTGAATACAAGACAGAATACTTGAATCGAACAAAGGCGCACAACACCTAATTTGTTGTTTTGTTCTAATTTGATTTGGAATGATTTATTCACTGTTGGACTGTTGAAAGTCTGCAGGAGGCTGAAATGATAAACTAATAAGTCAAAGAAATTCTCCTGTCCTGCTCTCAGGTACCACATGGTCACAAGAGATTGTCCCTCTGATAGTCAATGGAGGAGATCCCACCTGTCTCCAGTCTCCTAACTGGGATCGTGTTCCCTGGCTGGAGGATCACCCAAACTTTGAAGAGAGGCCATCTCCACGAATAATTGCTACACATATACAGTACAACATGATGCCACCATCTTTCTTCAAAGTGAAGCCAAGGGTAAATCTGGCATAAAGTTTGTCAATGATTATTATCATCAACATTCTTTTCATTGATGCACATTCTACCTTTGGTGCCATACAAACAGCCATGTTAATGATGAATGTGACAACATCATTCCAGGTCATCAATGTCATGAGAAACCCCAAAGATGTGTTCACATCTACCATTCACTATCATGAGAAGGCCTCCTATCATGTCAGCCCAGGTCCACAGAACGAGTTTCTCCACAAGTTCCTCGATGGAAAAGGTTGTTCTCAAACTCATTCCAAGAAATGTGCTTTTTATCATAACACACAGTAAAGTAAGTGACAGTAACTTGAACTGCATTTCACTGATGGATGGATTATTGGAGTGTTTGTGATTTTCTTTCTCTTCTAGTTGCCTATGGCTCATGGTTTGATCATGTGAAGAGCTGGCTGAATGCTGAGGATAAAGAGCACATGATGCACATCTCCTATGAAGAGATGATAATGGTGAGACATTTAACAGTGTGCAGTAGCCTAGAGGTTAGAGACGCAACGTGTGGCTGGAGGGTTGGCGGTTCAAATCCCCAGACAGACAGGACTAATGTGGTTGGAGAAGGCAGTGCTTGCCCCTCCCTCATTACCACTGCTGAGGTGCCCTTGAGCAAAAAAGCCGTTAACCACAATTGATCCAGTGGAGCTGCTCAGCGGCCAGAAGATCAGACTGTGGTTGAGCTCTGATTCTCCACTTGTCCAACAGTTAAGTCCTTTTCCTTTGACTTGTTCTGCCTGAGTGTCTGCATCTGGGTTTTCGGGTCCTACTGCAGAAATGTTGTCCTGCTGATGGTGCAAGACAAAAGGTCTCTGGGGTCAAGGAATTTACAAATTATCCTCTGAGGACAATAGCCGTGTTGCCATGAAACATTTGTAAGAATATCACATGAGACATTTTACGAAAACTGCAAAATCCCCATAAAGTTTGTTTGTTGGCTTGAAGTGGATTTGGTCTTTTGTGAATCAGAGTTAATGCACAAATTGTTTAATGGAAACAGATTCACTGAATAAACTGTGACGTAGCGAACATTCAGCTCCCATGACTGATCAGCTGTTCACATCCACGCACCACGTAGCCTACACCGTGTCATGCTCTGACAAAATGAAGCTTTATGAAGCTAGTTCATTCGCTCGAAACAGTTTATGGTAACACACTGGATTCACATTTTGATTTTTTGGATTTTTTGCAAATTTTCAAAAGTTTGCTTAAAATTTGCTTGGTATTTTATGGAAACATGGCTGTATATGTCTGTATATTTCAGTGCATTACTTGTTGAGATATATTTCCACCTGAACCAATGTACCAACATCCTGGGAACGGACATTGAGATGGTGATATCTTACAAGTACCTGGGAGTTCACCTGAACAATAAGCTGGACTGATCACACTGTAGCAACATATAAGAAAGGTCAGAGCAGACGCTCAGGTCCTTTGGAGTGCAGGGGGCACTCCTGACTACTTCCTCCAACTCTGTGGTGGCATCAGCCATTCTCTACAGAGTAGTCTGCTGGAGCAGCAGCATCTCAGAAGCAGGAAGGAAGAGAATGGATGGAATTATGAGGAAGGCCAGCTCCATCCTGGGATGCCCTCTTGACCCAGTGCAGGTGATGGGAGGTGGGATGATGGATAAGCTGTCATGGCTGCTGGTGAAGGAGTCTCCCCCCCTGCAGGTCACTATCACAGCACTGGGCAGCTCATTCACTGATAGGCTGATACACCGTGAGTGTGTGAAGGAGAGGTATCACAGGTCCTTCCTACCTGCTGCTGACAGACTGTACAACCAGCACTGCTCCCAACAGACATCACATGTGCACTATATCATAAAATAACTCATTTCTCCGTTGTTTTTTTTTGCACTAACTGGACAATTTTTCATACCCAGATTTATTATTTATTCAACAACACACTGCCACACTGCTTATAAATACACAGTGTAAAACATTATTTATTTACAATATATATGAGTCTATTTATATTTCTTACTTTTTTATTGTATTGTTTATTTTTTACTATTATCATTGTTTATTACAATACTACTGTCCTTTGAAGAAATTTCCCCATTTGTGGGACAAATAAAGGAAATTCTGATTCTGATTCTAAACATATTTAAACAATTCCAACATCACAAGAATACACACATGGTGTGTGTGTGTCTGTTTATTGCAGGACCTGAAGGACTCTGTGTCCAGAATCGCTCAGTTCTTGGAGATACCTTTGGACGATGAGGTGATCGAGAAGATAGCAGACCGATGTCTTTTCAAGAACATGAAGACGAACAGCTCAAACTTCTCTTTGGTTCCTCTTGAAATTGATGACATGTCTAAGTCTGAATTTATGAGGAAAGGTGAGATTCAACAGATGATTCATACAGTATACAGTCCCGTTTAATTTCCACTGTTATTGGGGGCAAAGTATAGAGCCAAACACACTATCTTTATGAAATTTCATGTAAGCTGTACCCTAAAATGGAGCCACACGTCATTTCTTCAGTTGCACGATGATCATCCTGCATGTTGTGTTTCAGGAATTGCCGGAGATTGGAAAAACCAACTAACCGTGGCAGAAGCAGAGTACTTTGATGCAGTTTACAAAGACCAAATGAATGATGTCAAATACAAATTTGTATGGGATTAAGACAGAACTCATGAATGTCATTCCACCATACAATGATGCACAGAAACCTGTAAAGATGATGCAGTTGGTTGTTGTTCACTGAGATGTTCTGTCTGATTCTTGAGGTTTGTGGAAGCAGAAGATGATCTGAATACTAACAATGAAATTACATTAAAACCAACAATTTTCTGGTAAGTTCTCCTATTGTCCTTCAATGTTTTATCAATGTCTTGCTTTCTCTAAAGCAAGATGTTAAACATAAACATATATTTTCATCAATTCCCATCACTTTGGCAAATCATTCCAACTTTGGAACAATGTTTGAGCAGAAACTAGTTAGGAATTAATACATACAGAAGGGGTATGATCACTGGCAATTTGTAATTGCAACACTAATGTCAGCTGGTGGTACATGATTGGCTGATGTTCCCAATGAACTATGGACAAAACACAAATATGATGCAGGATTGATGAAAACTTCAGCACCATTGGTTGTCACATCTTAGTCAGTCTTAGTGATTACAGACCTTGTAAAGCTCAATACCCACTGAATCCAGAACTTATTGAAGGGATAACTCCATTATTTGGTTATTCTGCCGTGTCCAGACTCACCATGTCGTACTCCTATCTTCCCAGTAAAATAGACTCCACAGGAAAATCTACCTACAACTTGCTGATTTGTCCGAGATTTAAAAGCAGTGAATGACGCTGTACATGCCAGAGCACTGGTGGTTCTGTTTCCCCACACAATTCTGTCTCAGGTACCTCATGAAAGCAAGTACTTCTCAGTTGTAGATGTAGCAAATGCTTTTTTCAGTATACCCAGTCCCGCCCTGAGTAATTTGGTGCCCCAGGCAAAATCTTAGCCGGCGCCCTCTTTGCATCGCAGTCAAAATACTCACACAGAAACTGCATATATATATTCAAGATTTTATTTGTTTTAAGTCACACCAAATAAAAACTGAGGAAAGAAACAAGTGATAAAAATACAATATAAATAAGACATTGTGCAAACATATTATCTCTCAGCCTCAGAGTGCCGTCTCTCACTTATCTATCGTCAGCTGCTTTGCAAAACGACCTCCATCTCCTTCCATGTAGCCATGTGGGTATTGTGCTCCTGGCTATCCTCATGAACCTTCAGCAAGTGGCTTGCATTGTTCCAGTCCTTTAGTCCTTCTTTATTAAGTCTGTAGTCTTTTGGAGAAAACATTTGGCAGCAGAAGCAGTGCAAGCTATCATTTCTGTTTGAGTACATCAGCCAGCTTCTTTTGATTTGTTCAGCATTGACTAAGACTCTGTTACAAAAGTCATGCTGACACTCTCCCATCTTTTTATTTGAACTGGTCCTCTGTGAACTAACTCTCATCTCACTTTGTCAGTGAGAAGAGATGTCCAGTCAGCCTTTAGTCCTGATGCTGTGTCACTCTGCTGTGCTGAGGTAGAGGACAGGAGCACCTGATGCTGTATCACTCTGCTGTGCTGAGGTAGAGGACAGGAGCACCTGATGCTGTGTCACTCTGCTGTGCTGAGGTAGAGGACAGGAGCACCTGATGCTGTGTCTCTCTGCTGTGCTGAGGTAGAGGACAGGAGCACCTGATGCTGTGTCACTCTGCTGTGCTGAGGTAGAGGACAGGAGCACCTGATGCTGTGTCTCTCTGCTGTACTGAGGTAGAGGACAGGAGCACCTGATGCTGTGTCTCTCTGCTGTGCTGAGGTAGAGGACAGGAGCACCTGATGCTGTGTCACTCTGCTGTGCTGAGGTAGAGGACAGGAGCACCTGATGCTGTGTCACTCTGCTGTGCTGAGGTAGAGGACAGGAGCACCTGATGCTGTGTCACTCTGCTGTGCTGAGGTAGAGGACAGGAGCACCTGATGCTGTGTCTCTCTGCTGTGCTGAGGTAGAGGACAGGAGCACCTGATGCTGTGTCTCTCTGCTGTGCTGAGGTAGAGGACAGGAGCACCTGATGCTGTGTCTCTCTGCTGTGCTGAGGTAGAGGACAGGAGCACCTGATGCTGTGTCACTCTGCTGTGCTGAGGTAGAGGACAGGAGCACCTGATGCTGTGTCTCTCTGCTGTGCTGAGGTAGAGGACAGGAGCACCTGATGCTGTGTCTCTCTGCTGTGCTGAGGTAGAGGACAGGAGCACCTGATGCTGTGTCTCTCTGCTGTGCTGAGGTAGAGGACAGGAGCACCTGATGCTGTGTCTCTCTGCTGTGCTGAGGTAGAGGACAGGAGCACCTGATGCTGTGTCACTCTGCTGTGCTGAGGTAGAGGACAGGAGCACCTGATGCTGTGTCACTGGGCTGCTGGTGGTGAAATATGTTAAATGCATCTGAAGAGAGAAGAGAGTATATGTGACCACTGCATGTTACATTTTAATCAAAAATAATAAAAAAACAGATTGGTGTGTGCCATACATAAGACTAATATAGACCAATAATGGAAATGTGATGAGATTCATTCAACTTTATTGTCATTGAAAAGCAATACAGTCTAACCAGAATACAAGTGCAGTGTTTATATTTCACCTGTGAATGATATGTGAAAGCTAAGGTGTGGAGTATTAACAGTAATACACTCTAACTGCACTTTAACACTGATGTAACTTTAACAAACATAAACTGTGACACAATAAACCAAAGGTTTACAACTACACTATTACAAAGGGGATGGAAAACTAACAGCATTTAACTGACATACAAGCAGGAAAGACACCTGTAATAACACCTGAACAGGTCTAACGTTAACTTTCCAAACGTTCCTGATGAATTTAAGGTGGAGTAACATTAACACACGTCGACTCAGCTATTTATTGATTATTAAACGATGCTGCTATCGTCCGAAGTAAGCTAGCAGGCTAACACTCTGCTCCAACAACGATCATTGAACTATTAATTTAATTCACTTCATCACATTGACGTTACTGTATCTGTATCTTCTTCACGTCTTCCTCTTCTTTCCTTCTTTTCCTTCACTGGGTGCCGGATGGTTTCAGTCTTTTGGACCTTGTGGTTCTGCTACAGTATCAGTAAATCTCTCTCTTGGTCTTGGGGTCTCAGTCCGGTCAGATTCAGGCAGCTCGCCTCTCGACCCCCCTCACAGAGGACAGGTACAGTGCAGAGAACCGGGAACCAGAAAAAAGGCCTCTCCGTTAAATAATAGTCCTTGCCATATATATATATATATACATATATATATGTATATATACTGTATATATCCTCATATTTAAAATTTTTATCACCATACATTTTTTCTCCCCCTGTTTTCGGTGCCCCCCGCCAGTGGCGTGCACAGACTTTTTGAAGGGCAGGGGCGGAAAGAAGGGCACTTTAGCTGCGTTTTGGCTCCCACGAGGGCAGTTTATCATGTTTTAACCAGCCAAGGGGGCAGTTTAGTGTGTTTTGCCAACCAGGAGGGCACTTTAGCGCGCGTTTTTCAACAATTGGCCCCCTCCCGCACATCACTGCCCCCCGTGGATGACAGCGCCCATAGCATTTCACTATACTGCCTATGCCCAGGGCCGGCTCTGAGCACACGACTGGCTCTACCAATGAGACGGAATTATCTGGCACAGGAGTTGAGTCAGAGCCTTCTTTTATTGTGAGGTTGATTAGCTGGAGATAGAAACCAGGTGTGCCTCACTGCACTTGCGAAAGTAGGTCAACTCCGCCTCCGCCACCCTCCAGCACTGCAGGTGAAACAGTGGAGACAAGCAGAAAAAAACAAAGTGCACAACAAAACATAACCAAAGATTAAATCAAACACAACCCAGGCCATGACACAAAACATTGTTTCCAACCGTTTTCTCACTCTTAATGGTGATTGATTAGATTTATCAGACAGGGTGGAGTGGCAGGGTCACAGCAGCAGGTGGACTTCAATAAGGACACGGTGGTTCATTTAATTTAACATGTGAGCTAGTTGTAATATTAAAAGTAGGCCTAGTGAATACTACTGATCTCCTTGGAGGTTTGAGTCGTGTTGTGTCACTGCTCATAGCATCACTATTTTATTGATCAGGTGACAGAGGAACCCCGGACAGGTTGTAGCTCATATAGGGAAGATTCAGGGCTGCAGGTAAATTTGACATGGTGCTATACTAAATGTTTTACTGCATATGTTTGACTGCTTATGTACAGCAGGTAATGCATCGTACAAAGTTAATGTCAGGCTGGCATCATGTGTTATTTCATTAGTGTGCTGCATCAGGGAGAGGCCAGGTGGAGTTACAGGTGAGACCTCAACATAGTAAAACAACAAAGTTCAGATTGACAGAGCTGCTCCTCGTCCTGGAGTGACTCACAGCTCCATCAGCCCTCCCTCTTCTTCCTCCTCTCACACAGCAGCTCCACTCTGTCACTATATTTCCTTGTTCCCTCCCCTTCATATCTACAGTCTGTGGATGGGCGTAACTGAGCTGACAGACCTCATTCGCTGCACAAACACACGTGTTCAGATCAGAGCTCAGACTAGTTTCAGTTATCAGGAAGTGAAGCTCAGACGGTCGTTGACACTGAGAGGTGAAATGGAGCAGAAAGCAGTTCAGCTGGACCGAGAGACTTTCTCTTGTTCCATCTGTTTGGATCTACTGAAGGATCCGGTGACTACTCCCTGTGGACACAGCTACTGCAAGAACTGTATTAAAGACCACTGGGACACAGAGGATGAGAAGGGGATCCACAGCTGCCCTCAGTGCAGGAAGAGCTTCACACCGAGGCCTGAGCTGCTGAAAAACACCATGTTAGCAGTTTTAGTGGAGGAGCTGAAGAAGACTGGACTCCAAGCTGCTCCTGCTGATCTCTGCTATGCTGGACCTGAAGATGTGGCCTGTGATGTCTGCACTGGGAGGAAACTGAGAGCTCTCAAGTCCTGTTTGTTCTGTCTGTTGTCTTTCTGTGAGAAACACCTCCAGCCTCACATTGAAATCCCTGCCTATGGAAAACACAAGCTGGTGGAGCCGTCAGAGAAGCTCCAGGAGAACATCTGCTCTCGTCACGATGAGGTGATGAAGATGTTCTGTCGTACTGATCAGCAGTGTATCTGTTATCTCTGCTCTGTGGACGAACATAAAGGCCACGACACAGTGTCAGCTGCAGCAGAGAGGACTGAGAGGCAGAGAGAGCTGGAGGGGAGTCGACACAACATCCAGCAGAGAATCCAGGACAGAGAGGAAGATGTGAAGCTGCTTCAACAGGAGGTGGAGGCCATCAATGGCTCTGCTGATAAAGCAGTGGAGCACAGTGAGAAGATCTTCACCCAGCTGATCCGTC
This sequence comes from Sparus aurata, assembly GCF_900880675.1. Taxonomy (NCBI): domain Eukaryota; kingdom Metazoa; phylum Chordata; class Actinopteri; order Spariformes; family Sparidae; genus Sparus; species Sparus aurata. The sequence continues at coordinate 35,469,558 of NC_044191.1, read as the reverse complement.
TCATGGAGGAAAGACGCTCTGATGTGAAGCAGCAGGTCAGATCCCAGCAGGAAACTGAAGTGAGTCGAGTCAAAGAGCTTCAGGAGAAGCTGGAGCAGGAGATCACTGAGCTGAAGAGGAAAGACGCTGAGCTGAAGAAGCTCTCACACACAGAGGATCACAACCAGTTTCTACACAACTACCCCTCACTGTCAGCACTCAGTGAGTCTACACACTCATCCAGCATCAAGATCCGTCCTCTCAAGTACTTTGAGGATGTGACAGCAGCTGTGTCAGAGCTCAGAGACAAACTACAGGACGTCCTGAGAGAGACATGGACCAACATCTCACTGACAGTGACTCAAGTGGATGTTTTACTGTCAAACCCACAACCAGAGCCCGAGACCAGAGCTGACTTCTTAAGATATTCACGTGAAATCACACTGGATCCAAACACAGCAAACAGATGGCTGTTATTATCTGAGGGGAACAGAAAAGCAACAAGAGTGAGTCAACAACAGTCTTATTCTAGTCACCCAGACAGATTCACTAACTGGTTTCAGGTCCTGAGTAGAGAGAGTCTGACTGGACGTTGTTACTGGGAGGTGGAGTGGAGAGGGGAAGTTGATGTAGCAGTCGCATACAAGAATATCAGCAGAGCAGGGAGCTCAGAGGAATGTTTATTTGGTAACAATGACAAATCTTGGATGTTATATTGTTCCACAAACAGTTATAACTTTTATCACAACAGTGTTGAAACTCCCGTCTCAGGTCCTCGGTCCTCCAGAGTTGGAGTGTACCTGGATCACAGTGCAGGTATTCTGTCCTTCTACAGCGTCTCTGACACCATGACTCTCCTCCACAGAGTCCAGACCACATTCACTCAGCCTCTCTATGCTGGAGTTTGTGTTTGGTCTGAATCCACTGCTGTGTTCAGTAAACTGAAATAGACTGAAGTCATTTCAGGGTCAGTGGGTTAAATTGTGTGTTTCATTCCTTCAGACTTGTTGTGTTTCCATCATTGTTGCTGAGAGCTGGTTGTTGTGGCATTTCTTCACTGCACACAGATCAACCTGTCAATCAAACATTGTGGGCGGTACTTTGCCGCCTTCTTGTTGTTGTGTAAATGTTGGACTTTCTTCAGGCGGCGCTCCTTCCTGTGTCTGTTCAGCCACGGAGGCTCTCGCTGCTCCTGATGACTTCACTTCACATGATCATAATCAATAAGGAGATGCTTCATTATTTGCTTGTACATAGCTGAGATTCTGCTCCAACACACTGATTGTGTGGATGAAGTCAATCTGATCATGAAATCACTGAACAAGAGTGCTTTAACAGACTTTACTGACGGGACGTGTGAACAAACTGAAGCTTTAAATCATGAATAAACAAACATGAACAAAGTCTTTTCTCCTCGTCTTCATTCAGGGTTTCATACAGAGCTGACGGAGAACATGTCAAACTAATATGAGAGTTCATTAGCTGAAGTTTGGCTGCAGTTCCTGTATTTTACTCCAGTATTTCCATTTTCTGTTCTGTTGTACTTCCACTCCACTACATTCTGCCAACAATGTAAAAAGAAATATATACAACAAAAATATACAAAATAAAGCAATCTTACAAGGCAGCATGTGATGAATAAAGAAAACATTGGAAAATATTATCATATTGAACGTAAACAACCAACGTAGCCTTTGTTAGCACTGATAGCTGTCAGGCTAGCTTTGTTAGCACTGATAGCTGTCAGGCTAGCTTTGTTAGCACTCATTGTTTTAAAAGTGTGTTGTGATGTTGTAACTCATTGCTGGTTAGCAGCAGCAGCTGGCTGTGGTAACATTATATGTTGGTAAAGCTAAAACATAAAGATTAGTGGTGCTACATGTTTTATTTGAATGTTTCCCTCAGTGATTCCATCAGTATGCCATCGGGCAGCAGCTCTCTGCTTCACTTGAGCCAAATACAACCCTGAACACAAGAACCTGGATCAGACACGCTGCAAAAAATGAATTAACCAAGAAAACACACAAGAGAGAACGTTGGATTTCTCTTTAAAAAGTTTAATTTCTTCATGATTTTTAAACAAAAAGAAGTTGAAAAGTTCAACAGACGTTTGATTCTATAAGAAAATGTTTAAAGGTTGAATATGTAATATGCTTATTAAAGCTATATTTTTTCAAAAATAATACATCCACGGGGCGTTTAGAGGGGCGCAGATTAAAAGTAATGCGTTTCCTTGAAAAATTATATCTAGTCTGAAATAAATAATTTAAGAAATTTTGACGGGTTCGACAATGACTTCCTGTTTACATCGTACCAGCCAAATAGCGGCCGGCATTGCAGGTTGCCAATTTCGCAACCTCAGCAATGCTCGGCACAGCTCGGCTGACACTGGGTCACATGGCGGAGTCTGCAAGCTCTTCAGAGCCCCAGCGAACGGTGCGTTATCTGTCCCAGCAGCTGAGTGACCAGAGGAGAGCAAAAACCAGAGTAAATATCGGTGAAGCATACGCTCGATGGACTCAGGTAAAGGATTTCCACGGCATCAAAACACGCGGAAATGGCGAACTTTCTCCTGGATCGGTAAGCTAACTCGCTTGCTAACTTAGCTAACGTTACCTGTCGGTCAAACTCCTCCGCTATACTTATTTTCATTGACATTTCTCATATCAAGTTGATCCTAGATATGAGAATACTGATCGTGACCCATCGACCTCCACACCCAGTAAACGGAGGAAACGGAGGCGGCTCAAACCTCCTGCCCTGTCCAAACCTGGCAACCCGACTGCTGGAATTACCTTTTTGCTGTTGCGACTATGATCTTGAGACACTAGATGGCGGCATTCAGCTCGTATTCCTGATCAAAAACAGGAAGTGAGATTGTCAGTTTGGATTTCAACCTCTCTGTGTCCTCATGTCTGCAGAGCTTCTGTAGCAGAGGTTACAGCTGAGCTGATCTCACCATCCAGTCACAGTCTCTTATGATTTATACTGTTTTATCAGTTAAAGGAACAGTTCACTTAGAAATACAAATCCAGTCATTATCTCCTCCCTCCATGCTGATGGAAAGTCAGGTGTATCTGGGGACTAAAACTTAAAAATCATAAAATTCTCTAAAACTACATTTAAACGTTGCTGAATTATCTGTTGGCACTTCCTGTTAGCAGTGAACCTGTGGATGTACAGACAACTATCACTGGATCACTGTGATACTGAAGACAACTTAAAAACATGACTTTTCTAAGGCAGGTTCTGCACATGTGAGGAGCGTCCTTTCTTTGAGGATTTGTAAGCAGATTGATGAAGTCCTCCTCTCCTCCTCCTGATGATATAAAGTCAGGTGAAGTGTCGTCGTCCACAGAACATTTCTGGAGCTTCACAGTAAAACAGAGTTGCTGACAAAGCAGCTGATTAACAAAGTTTGTATTATTACCTCATTAATAATGTAAATATTGTAAATCTTCTCCAAAACTACAGAGTGCTCCTTTAACTTGAGTGCAGAGACATTATTATTATCATTATTATTATTATTATTATTATTATCAGGCCTAAACGGGCAGTTATGGAATTAAAGCTGCATTATTTAAGAACTTTAGTTGAAATGTGAAACAGTAACAAATTGTGATGTTGTGATACACTGACGTTAGCATGCTAACCAGCTAGCAACAACCTGCTCCGGTCCAACAACCAGGTGCACAAACACTCTCCTCAGCTGATTCTTACATACTGCTCCTTTACACTTTACAACTGTAGATCAGTCACTTTCAAGGGCGGACTGGCGTACGGGGACACCGGGGATTTCCCCGGTGGCCGGTGGGCCATGTCAAAAAGAAAAAGAAAAGGGGGAAAAAAGTTTATCGCAGCGGCCAACAGAGTTTTGGTCCGCTGCGGGGCTGGGTCGGGCGGCTATTGTTGTGATAGGCTATACCTGTGTTCACGTATCACTGCCTATGCTGATAGCCAATCACTTTTCGTCCATGTGGGTAAGTCCCACCCATTTCCTCAGGCTGTTGCAGCTGTCACTTGTCAATCACACTGCGCTAACGGTGCAAGACCGCTTTGGTGGATTGAGAGCCAGCGCTGTCCGGGCAGATGGAGAATAAAAAACAAACCCAAAAATGCAAAGGTGGTGCAGAAAAGCTTTAGGGATAAAAAAAAAAAAAAAAAGTAATCCCTGGAGGAAGTTGCAGCCACAAGTCAGAAAATTATGGACCTATTTGTCGTTCGGGTTTAGCCATCACCACCAGACAAGAATCTGATGATGTTGCCATACCCAGCACTAGCAGCGTTAGCAGCGGTGAGCTTCGACAGCTGGATATTTCCATACACGCACCTGAGTACAGCAAGGATGCAGAGCACGAAACAAAGCGGCCTCCCGAGCCCAGTCAAAGACCCAGTGATATAATAATGGTAAGTTGTGTTTGGAACTTGATGATGCTTTAGGTGAAAATGCTCATTTGGCTAACGTTAGTTAATGCCGCGAAGTGCCTAGCCTAGTGTTAGCTAGCATATGGAGTCCAAAATGAGCGCCATTCACTGACCAGATGTTTCCTGTATTTGTCAGCCTGCCTGTAGATAATGTTATCGTCTGGTTGAAATCAACCTCTTACTGTCTTTGAATTGACTCTAATACTAAACGAGTATAAATGAATGAATAGTTTATTTATGTGTCTGTACGTGGCCCATCCTACATGGGATCATCATCATCAGACAGACACCACTTCACTCAGTAATAATATTCCAGAGTGTGTCATAGGCCTGCACGAAATGAGGAAAAACTGCAATGTGCAATAAAGATGTGACTTATGATAAATAAACAGGTATGGAGCCCAACAGTGGTCATGGGGAAGAACATAAATAATGTGCTGATGTGCACAAAAGATACAGGTCATTAAGTAATAATTTGAGGCTACAAGGTATAATTTATTACCACGTCTTAATTAACTTATTTATTTATTTAGGTTCAGTTTGTCTTGGCTATACTTAGTGTGTATGTCATTATCTTGATCACAATGAAAATATGATAAATTGTGCAGCCCTAATATGTATGTGTCTGGCTTAATATCCTTACATCATGTCATGTACATACTGTACTGATATTAAACTATTTCTTTTGAATATTTACTGATGATGATGTTGTTGCATTGGTTAACTAGCATAATTAACAATACTAATCTCTTATCTAGATTGAAGATAATCCAGCTGTGGACAGAGGAGAGGATCCCAGACAAAGCACTGTTATTGTTAAGGTAAGGCTGATGACAATAATGCTTGTTTGGCTTGTTTGCTTTTTAGCCATATGCACTAACTCATGCACTAATATGAAATACTGCCATCTTTATATTTTGTTGATAGTGCAGTTTTAGTGGTTTGTGTAGATGGTAGTTGTTACTCTGATCCTTGTTTTTTTACTTAATTTATAACTTCATGTAACGCTTAGCATTCTTGGCCAGGTCACCACTGATAAAGAGATTTCAATCTCAGTTGTTTTCATCTGGTTGAATAAAGGTTAAATAACTATAACAAAAAACATTGTGTTTAGTTATCCTTGTCTGTCTCTCTCTCAACCACAGCTGGAGACTTTTATCCTCATGGCTGCTCAACCAGTTGCTGTTACAAAGATGTTACAAATTCAGTAAGGTAATACTATATGGTCATTAATACTTATGTTTTTATAACTGTCTGACTTACATTTACATTAGTAAATGTCTTATCATTGTAGACTATTGAACTAACAATTAAAGGATATTGTGACTTAAGTAATATTTTTTGTCCCTAACCCATATAGGCCAGCATGTGTTCCAGAGAGGACTGTGACCCCCAGATTGTCAACACCAACCACTTCAACCCAGCCTCCTCCATAAGCACTGACTGACTGACTGACAAATTACCAATAAAAGGTAAAGACAGGAAAGGTTCTGGAGTAGAGTGAACCAAGTGAATGTCCAAGCTGGTGGGCTTGCCAGGATTTTTCACATTTCAAGTTTTTGGTTTTCAAATGTCAGTTTGCTATTTTCTGTTTAGTTTTCGTTTTCATAAATGTTCTGGGTTAAGTTTTTACATACTATATAGTTAGCTTTGTTTTTTATCTATTTTTAAATAACAATTTTATTGAAATGGGCTTATTGTTGTAATTATGTTGCCCCCTAGTGGTTTACTCATGGTATAGACAGTCAGTGTCATTCAGTTCTAACAGCCTGGCAAATTAGTCAGCCAAATATTATTGTATCAATGACCTGTTTGCATTAAAATTACTACATGCTGTAAAATCACTATACTGCTGTTTTATTGTAGGCTACTTAAGGGTTCAGGTTGATGATTACTACATGATTCTGGTCCAAAACAACATCAAATCAGTTTTTTTCATCAAGGTACATGAAACTTGTGTTGCCGGCTGGCTGCCAACACCGCGCATGAAGTGGGCCGGTCTGTCAATGACTCCCGGGCCACTTTTCCCCCCCAGTCCGCCCCTGGTCACTTTATTCTTGATTGAGAGGTTTTATTGATCTTTAATAAGCAATTTATGAAGGTTAAATATGAAAAAATACATTTTCAGTTGGACTGAGCTGCTGAAGTGATAGAAACTGATGAAAAGCTGATAAATGTGTGATAACTGCGGGGTAATTACAAAGACATCTGAAAGATGTTACTTGGTATGAACCTCCTACATACCACGACACCTGAGGACCTGTGACATGAAGTGTTGACTAACTGACATCTGGAGGAAATGTTCAGCTCAGCCACAGAAACTCCAGACGAGAGGACGAGAAACTCAAGTCAAGTAAGTTTTATTAAGAATGTTTTCACTTTAGGACTCTGGCCGTACAACACAGTGTAATATACATCTGTACTTTCAAATTAAAAAAAGGACAAAGAAGGACATAAAAAATAAACCCTCAAATTTTCATGACAAAGTCAAAAATGTCACGTACACAGAAAACGGGGACGATCACTCCCGAGACTCGGTCGACACATTCACTTGCATTGCGTGAGCACTCCGACGGTCCAGGAGACGAGAGCGGAGGTCGTGCTGTGGTGCATCGTGGGCCTTCATGTGTGTTGCTAAGTCCAGGTGAGTCCAGGTGAGTCCAGGTGTGACTGGTTGTTAAACTGTCTGGGGAGAGAACTCAGTACTACATTGTAGGAGGATGATCAGTAATGTCTGAGGTCACCTCCTCTGTTTAAAGACGGTCGTTCCAGTTTGACACAGATGGATTCTTTGACTCCTCGTTCAAACCGTCTGTCTTCTCTGGACAACATGTTCACATTGTTGTCCTCAAAGAACGATTTGTCTCCTTCAGATGTCAGTGGACAGCAGAGTGTTGACATGAGGAGTCGGCCCTCCTGTGTTGTCCACTCGTTTATGGAGAGGTTGTTTTATCTCTCCATTGTACAAATCTGTGCTCTCCATAAACTACATTACTCTGTCTATGCCTGAGTGTTTTGTCTTTAGGATGGACAAGTGTCTGCCTCAGTGTGTTGGCAGGTTTAAAGTGAACTGGGATATGATGTTTATTAAAGATCCTCCTGAGATGTTCTGCGACTCAGGGAATGATGATGTTGTTGAGTTTTGCTTCATCTAAAAACTGCAACATGTAAACATTTTCTGACTGATAGAAAAACAAAAGATCATTTTAATAAAATAGATTCAAAGCTATAAATTACTGAATGACTTTAAAACAAGATATTTCATCTCATCTCTTCAAAATCTAAGATTTTAAATCTTGATGAGCTCAGAAGTATTTCTGCTCGTCATCTTGTTTGATAGAGTGAATACACAGATGTTGAATTTGTACAGTAGGTACTACTCAGGAAAATGTAGAAATATATAATGTATCTTTCTAATTGTCTAAGCTGGTGAGGCACTGGGCTAACTACGATTCTCAGCTGGATTGGATAAAGATGGAAATGGACATGGTGGCTCCCTCCAGAACCAAACAGGCTCTTTCTCAGATTAAAGTGGTTGAGGGGAAAAAATCCCATTCTGAAGAACTCTCAGTGGTCTGAGGTGCAAAAGGTTGATGGGAAATCACAATACAAGCAGGAACATTCTTCCATATGGGATAACCCACGTATCGTGATGGGTAAACACTCATTTTGTTGGGATCCTTGGCAGAGGAATGGTATATGTGTGATTGATGATCTATATAAGTCATATCAGGAGCTGGTAGATCAATTTCTTTTGGAGGGAAGGGGTGAATTATGGAAATATCTACAACTAAGGAGCAGCGTGTGAAGTGTGTTCCCACTTAACAGAAGTATAGAGGAATCTAATATGTTGATCTGCCAAGTACAATGCATAGAGCTTCAATATTATACAAACATATAATGGAATTACAAAGTGTGAATACTGAGAATCTTAGATTAATATGGCAAAGAGATTTAGAATGTGAAATAAGTAAAGAGAAATGGCATCATATAGTTTCCAGGGTTGGTTGGGCCACTAGAGATATTAGAAGCAGATTTACTCATTACAGAATCACACATAGATATTACTACACTCCTGTGGAGCTTTTTAGAACGGGCTTAGTAGAAGACACAAGGTGTTGGAAGTGTACGGGCCTTTTGGGAATGTCCTGTGGTGTTACCTTTCTGGAAAGAAGTATTAAGGAAACTGGGAGATTGGTTGGGACACTGGATACAGGAGTCTCCACTGTTCTGTCTCCTGGGAGAAAGCACACTTTTGCCACAAGGAGTCAACAAAGGACAGCATGCACTAATAACTGCAGGCCTCATCACTGCAGCGAGGCTGATACTGAGGAACTGGAAGAGCTCATGTTCATGTATGTAACAAAAGAAATGAACTCGTTATCACGGGAAAACAGAGGACATAAAATGAATGAATGCATGGCCCTTTAGGGCTTCCGTAGATCACTCCCAACTGTCAGTCAGCTGTTTATCTGAAATATCAGCAAAGCCTGAGGAGCCAAGAAACATTTTACAACTACAAACTTTGATGTTTTCAAGTGTGGAGCAGGTTTTAACTGAGGCTCTGTTGTAAAAGAGGGAACAAAGTTCAGATTGACAGAGCTGCTCCTCGTCCTGGAGTGACTCACAGCTCCATCAGCCCTCCCTCTTCTTCCTCCTCTCACACAGCAGCTCCACTCTGTCACTATATTTCCTTGTTCCCTCCCCTTCATATCTACAGTCTGTGGATGGGCGTAACTGAGCTGACAGACCTCATTCGCTGCACAAACACACGTGTTCAGATCAGAGCTCAGACTAGTTTCAGTTATCAGGAAGTGAAGCTCAGACGGTCGTTGACACTGAGAGGTGAAATGGAGCAGAAAGCAGTTCAGCTGGACCGAGAGACTTTCTCTTGTTCCATCTGTTTGGATCTACTGAAGGATCCGGTGACTATTCCCTGTGGACACAGCTACTGCAAGAACTGTATTAAAGACCACTGGGACACAGAGGATGAGAAGGGGATCCACAGCTGCCCTCAGTGCAGGAAGAGCTTCACACCGAGGCCTGAGCTGCTGAAAAACACCATGTTAGCAGTTTTAGTGGAGGAGCTGAAGAAGACTGGACTCCAAGCTGCTCCTGCTGATCTCTGCTATGCTGGACCTGAAGATGTGGCCTGTGATGTCTGCACTGGGAGGAAACTGAGAGCTGTCAAGTCCTGTTTATCCTGTCCAGCCTCTTACTGTGAGAAACACCTCCAGCATCATTATGAAGCAGCTCCTTTAAAGAAACACAAGCTGGTGGAGCCGTCAGAGAAGCTCCAGGAGAACATCTGCTCTCGTCACGATGAGGTGATGAAGATGTTCTGTCGTACTGATCAGCAGTGTATCTGTTATCTCTGTTCCATGGACGAACATAAAGGCCACGACACAGTGTCAGCTGCAGCAGAGAGGACTGAGAGGCAGAGAGAGCTGGAGGGGAGTCGACACAACATCCAGCAGAGAATCCAGGACAGAGAGGAAGATGTGAAGCTGCTTCAACAGGAGGTGGAGGCCATCAATGGCTCTGCTGATAAAGCAGTGGAGCACAGTGAGAAGATCTTCACCCAGCTGTTCCGTCTCATGGAGAAAAGACGCTCTGATGTGAAGCAGCAGGTCAGATCCCAGCAGGAAACTGAAGTGAGTCGAGTCAAAGAGCTTCAGGAGAAGCTGGAGCAGGAGATCACTGAGCTGAAGAGGAAAGACGCTGAGCTGAAGAAGCTCTCACACACAGAGGATCACAACCAGTTTCTACACAACTACCCCTCACTGTCAGCACTCAGTGAGTCTACACACTCATCCAGCATCAAGATCCGTCCTCTCAAGTACTTTGAGGATGTGACAGCAGCTGTGTCAGAGCTCAGAGACAAACTACAGGACGTCCTGAGAGAGACATGGACCAACATCTCACTGACAGAGACTCAAGTGGATGTTTTACTGTCAAACCCACAACCAGAGCCCGAGACCAGAGCTGACTTCTTAAGATATTCATCTGAAATCACACTGGATCCAAACACAGCAAACACACAGCTGTTATTATCTGAGGGGAACAGAAAAGTAACAAACACGAGACAACAACAGTCTTATTCTAGTCACCCAGACAGATTCACTGGGTCGTGTCAGGTCCTGAGTAGAGAGAGTCTGACTGGACGTTGTTACTGGGAGGTGGAGTGGAGAGAGAGAGTTTATGTAGCAGTCGCATACAAGAATATCAGCAGAGCAGGGAGGTCACATGAATGTTACTTTGGATTCAATGACAAATCTTGGATGTTATATTGTGACACAGACAGTTATAACTTTTATCACAACAAAGTCCAAACTCCCGTCTCAGGTCCTCAGTCCTCCAGAGTTGGAGTGTACCTGGATCACAGTGCAGGTATTCTGTCCTTCTACAGCGTCTCTGACACCATGACTCTCCTCCACAGAGTCCAGACCACATTCACTCAGCCTCTCTATGCTGGAGTTTATGTTTATGACTCTGCTGAGTTCAGTAAAGTCAAATAGACTGAAGTCATTTCAGGGTCAGTGGGTTAAATTGTGTGTTTCATTCCTTCAGACTTGTTGTGTTTCCATCATTGTTGCTGAGAGCTGATTGTTGTGGCATTTCTTCACTGCACACAGATCAACCTGTCAATCAAACATTGTGGGCGGTACTTTGCCGCCTTCTTGTTGTTGTGTAAATGTTGGACTTTCTTCAGGCGGCGCTCCTTCCTGTGTCTGTTCAGCCACGGAGGCTCTCGCTGCTCCTGATGACTTCACTTCACATGATCATAATCAATAAGGAGATGCTTCATTATTTGCTTGTACATAGCTGAGATTCTGCTCCAACACACTGATTGTGTGGATGAAGTCAATCTGATCATGAAATCACTGAACAAGAGTGCTTTAACAGACTTTACTGATATGTTTAATATACAAGTTATTAAAGGGTGTTTGTCCTTCACTGTTTTATGTAGTCATATTTCTTCCACAAGGAAACTTCTCACTTGTAAATATTTATAAAAGTCAGATTTTTGTAGGTTATATAGTTTTGATAAGTTTTCAAAAATCTCTATTCCTTTATCTGTAACTCTGATTATATCAGTCAAGCCTTTACTTAAACATTTTTAAAAGTATTGTCATTCAAAGTTGGTTTAAATTCTCTGTCCATCACAATCTGTCTCATAAATATCAGATCCTTTTGAATATCCTTTGGTTTTGTAACTTTTCCACAGGCCATTATTGTGTTTCTTATACATGTGTTCTCAGTTATTCAGGTGTCATTGATAGTTATTTTAGCAGATATATATATATTCCAATATTTACCCATTTGTTGAATTTCAATTTCTACGAGGTTTTCTTTCTCCCCAAATAAATGTACTAATAATTTTAACAGTTCTTTTTTGGTATGTTAATTGGCAAATTTAAAAAGAGGAATAAAAATCTTGGTAAAATGTTTGTTTCCATGATCTCATTTCTCTCTGTTATTGTTGGTGGGATCAGTTTCCATTTTTGTAAGTCTTGTTTAATTTGACTTTCCAAAGCCTCAAAATTATATTGATGAAGCTGATTAAAGTCAAATTGTCACCCCGCAGTATCTCCATTTATTGTGTTGCCATTTTAGGTTATATGTAGATCTGATAGTTTGTGATATTGACTGCCCAACTATCATTGCTTCTGATTTACCCATATTTAGTTTATAGTCAGACGTTGCACTGTGTTGTGTTATTTCCTCCATAACTACCTCCAGGGATTGTGATATATTAGTTAGGTAGACGATCAAATCATCCACATATATATTGCTAATTTGTGCTCTTCTTGTCCCAATAACAGTCCTTGTATTTTACAGTTTTGTCTCATTCTCTCTGCAAATGGTTCCATGGCCAAAATATAAATCAGGGGAGAGAGAGGGTCTCCCTGCCTTGTTCCCTGAAAAAGACTGAAAGAATCTGATATTATACCATTTACTCGTATTCTTGTCTTAGGTGTATTAAATATCATTTTTAACCAGCTGATAAAAGTGTCATTAACTTTACATTTTTGACACACCTCAAATATAAAAGACCAAATGCTTTTTCTGCGTCTAGCGTTAAGATAATCATTTGTTGTTTTGTCTTTAAAGAGTTTTCTATTATATTCAAGGTTCTTCTGACGTTTATCCCCCAGAGTTCTATTGGGGACAAAACCTGACTGATCAGGATTTATAATGTGAGGAATAATGGATTTAAGTCGTGTTGCAAGAATTGAAGTGAGTAATTTATGATCTACATTTAATAAAGTTATTGGGCAATATGAGGCACAATCTGTTAGTTCCTTACCTTCTTTATGAATTAATGTGATAACAGCAGAATTCCAAGTATCTGCATATTGTCTGTTCTCCAGAGCCAGTTAAAGGTTTTACATAGCAGAGGTCCTAATAAAGCTTGAAATACTTTGTACAACTCATTTGTGAATCCATCACTTCCTGGACATTTCTCTTTTTTTTTGTCTTTTTGTTATAATATCATACAATTCTGTCTCCGTTATTGACTTAATTAAATGTTTATTTTGACATTCCGTTACTTCTGGCAGAGTCATAGGTGTAGAATTGTGTATGGACCGTATGAACGTGTCCACACTAATATTAAGGTTGAAGGGAAATAAATGTGCCTCATGCGGCACACAAAGGGTTAAATCCTTTCCCACTTCTGCACCGCCTCCCAAATGCGTCTTTGAGACAGGTGTGTGTTCTGATTGGCTGAGCTCCCTGTAGGCTCCTCCTCCTCCTGTAGGCTGTTGAAGGTGTTTCACTTGCAGGCTTTGCAGAGTTGATGAGAGGAGGTCGACACTGTTCTCATGCAACACATGTCTGATGATGTCGGGCAAGAAAAGAAAGGTGGAAGACATTAGAAGCTATTTCACCAAACAAAGTGTAAGTCACCTGAGGAAAATAGTCCCCCCTCATTGGCTGCTGCTAATGAATGCAAAACATTGTTTCCAACCGTTTTCTCACTCTTAATGGTGATTGATTAGATTTATCAGACAGGGTGGAGTGGCAGGGTCACAGCAGCAGGTGGACTTCAATAAGGACACGGTGGTTCATTTAATTTAACATGTGAGCTAGTTGTAATATTAAAAGTAGGCCTAGTGAATACTACTGATCTCCTTGGAGGTTTGAGTCGTGCTGTGTCACTGCTCATAGCATCACTATTTTATTGATCAGGTGACAGAGGAACCCCGGACAGGTTGTAGCTCATATAGGGAAGATTCAGGGCTACAGGTAAATTTGACATGGTGCTATACTAAATGTTTTACTGCATATGTTTGACTGCTTATGTACAGCAGGTAATGCATCGTACAAAGTTAATGTCAGGCTGGCATCATGTGTTATTTTCACACTTAAATTGTTTTTTGTCTCTTCCGTGTAATTTTCATCTATAAAATCAAACTGTGCCATTTTTTTTTTTTTTGCCAAGTTTTTACTCTTTCAAATGATCAACCATCTACAGAACTTTTCAGTACTTTCTGCTTCTTCTTCTTCTCATCATCATTATCATTACTTGTTAGTGGTATTAGTAACATTGTTTAAAGTGAGCCTCTTATCGTTTAACAGAAAAATACATCATACAAACAGCAACTTTTGCATTCTTGTCAGTCTGATGGCAAGTTATCTGTCAAACTAACCAAAAACTTCTTATTGATCATTATAAAGTTTCAGGGCGTTCCTGTAACCATGGTAACTGACGGTGCCAGAGGGGGGAGACGCTAAAGCCGTTTACACAGATACACTGCAGACAAAATCCAGACTATAGTTGTTATTTCACACATGTAGCACACAACAGGAGACTCTCCATGTCAGACGAATTCTCACGTGTTGACTAAACTCAAAAACTAATTGGTAACGTAGCGGCGCGACGAGTCCTTGCTAGCTAAGCAGCTAAACTTTAGCGCTGCTCTGTGTTTAGATCCCGCCCTGTGTGGGTCACTACCAGAGATGGACAGAGTACTCGACCCCAGTACTTGAGTAAGAGTACAAATACTACTGGTCAAAATTTACTCCGTTACAAGTAAAAGTAGCTCAGTCGACATGTTACTCGAGTAAGAGTAAAAAAGTACTTGCTTTTAAAAGTACTTAAGTATCCAAAAGTACATGCTTTTAAATTACTTTAAGTAAGAGTAAGAGTAAGAGTACATTTCTTATTTTTCACATCAATTAATTACTATAATTTTTTTCTAAATGAATTTAAGGAGCTTTTAACTCTTGTTTCTGAGAATGAACTCTTTGAAACCACCTGCACTGATGTGCTTGCTTTTAGAGCCACAATGTTATATAAAGCCTGCAGAAACACCTATAAAAACAGATAAAATGAATGGGATCACAGGAGGACAGCAGGTGTTGCAGATGCAGATGTTTATTAACAATCATTAAAACTGTAACCAAACGAACCTGCACCGTCCAACTAAATCTCTATCATTTAGCTAAGTTGGGAACTGGAACCCCCTCAGAGACCAATGTTGTCCCCAGACCACTGGTTGAGAATCACTGCTTTACAAAAAACTACATCTGATGCAGCCATTGTCGCGGTTTTGTGTTGACAAACGCAGTCGAGAGCGCGGCTACTTTGGTGGTATCCTTATGGGGAGGGATGACGTATTTCAGCTTTTAAGTAGATCCCAGTGGAGAGCGTGCACTGTGATAGGTTTCCTTCTTTGACAAACACAGCTTGTGTCCAATAGTATTTTAGAAAAAAAAAAAAAAAAAAAGAGCAGACCTGAAAGTAACAAGTACTTTTCAGCCTTCCTAGAAATTAACTCGAGTAAAAGTAAAAATATTTGTCTTGGAAATGTATTCAAGTAAGAGTAATAAGTACCAAAGAAATCTAATACTTAAGTAAAGTACAAATCCTCTGGATATGTACTTAAGTACAGTACTCAAGTAAATTTACTCCGTTACTGTCCACCACTGGTCACTACACTGTCATTGGTCAGGCGCGCACACGCTGTTAACGATACCATTGGCTGTAGAGTGTGACAATCTGTCAAAGATCAGCCACAGGTTCTCCTCTGATCTACATCAATCTCATAAGTCGCCTCTGTGAAGTTTGAATGACGGAAATCTGTCATAGCGACGGAGAACTTTAATCCATGCAAATGATAACTTGGGTTGATGCAGCCTCTTACCATTAAGTTGCATCTTTGCTCCGATTCATTCAATTACCGTTCTAAAAATAGACCTGCAGACCTCACCTGGCAGTATCGTTATCTTCCTCCTGTCATCTGAAAATGTCCCGCGATTTCCACCGGAACATCAGGTAACTTCCTGCGTGCGGTTTCAAAATAAAAGCTGTCCGGTGTGTTAATATGTTTAACATGATGCTGTTCGGGGCTTCTTCTGTTTTTTCCTCTCAGAAATTTTTACTGAGGTCCGGACCTCGGTGACCTCATAGCTGGCTACGGCCCTGGGTGCAGGGGCACTTTTACGTTAGCATCAAAATCGCTATTTTTAAAACAGTACGAAGGCTCGACACAACGTGAAACTTTGCTGGTAGTATCACCAGGGTCTCTACACATGAACACGAGCATTGAGAACATTGTTTGTGTACACAGAGTTTACTAAAAGAAGGTTTTTGGACAACTCACGTTAGCAGTAGCACCTCCGGCGTGCCGCCGTCCTGGCAGACTAAAAGTGTGTCTGTCAGGACGGGGATGGGGATCCCAGTGAGCAGGCACTAAACCAAAAGTTAGCTGGCTCAGTTGGTGGAAGTGTGCTTATTTTAGATGCAAATCCAGGCATGTCATACGTCTTCAGATAATAATCAGAGAGCTTATACATCAGCTGATTTGCAATGTTTTACCTCATTTTACTGGTTCAAGGACCAAAGTGTCACAGAAAGGCTAAAATGAGAATCTAAATGACTAAGCAAATCAAATAGCTAATAGGAAAAGGAAAAGCAGCAGGTAAATGGAAATGCATTGTAAATAGTAAAATCTTAAAGAGAGAGTGCACAGAAAGAAAACTGTTATGCTGCAGGCTAACATTGCCAGGGTTAATGTCTTAGCTAACAGTAGTTTGTTGGCTTCAAAGCTTGTGAATAAACATGCAGGGCCTTTCAGTTATAACTTGTCATGAACAAGTAAACGTTTGGGTCGCACAAATACATTTCTTTTTCATATAGTTACCTGTTGTTCAAGTAAAACATGAGAAATGTGTGTAAATACGCATCACGTATGACTTGTTGTTGACTAAAACTTGACTAAAACATCTAGACTGAAACTATGAAGGACTAAGATCACTAAAATCTGACAGAACAAATGAAGCTTTTACGTCTGCAGGTTAAGACTAAAATAGCTGCCAAAATGAATAATGCAGTATATAAGCACCACTGTTACAGACAAAACACTCTAAATAAAAAAGAAAATTCATCATCCACGCTATTGTGACTATCCATCACTTTGCTTTATTTTAAGCACTTACCTTTATCTTAGATCTTTAGTGAGGGTGTGTCATTTTTGACCTGGAGGACAAGACAGAGCAGAATGTGAAGACAACAGGAGGATTAACCTGACATATGTGTTTTACCAGTAGAGTGACAGACACCATATATAACCTAAATGTAAAGACAATACGGTTGTGTTGTAGTCAAGACCACACCAACCGTGACCAACACATTACCGAGACCAGAGAGTACCGAGACCAAGACTAGGCCAAGACATTTGGAAGTCGAGACTGAGACACTGACACGTGCCTTCAAATATAAACCTTCATATATAGTACATGCAGACAAAATCATTCAATGTCCTTTTGACATAAAAAGTCAATTTAAAGTCAGTATAAACCGACGGGGCCTGTGTTCATCTACATTCTGCAAGTATGAATGGGCACTAGAAGAAATTCAACCTATAATTTTAATATTTACAATACCGGTATTGTAAATAGTAAAATCTTAAAGAGAGAGTGCACAGAAAGAAAACTGTTATGCTGCAGGCTAACATTGCCAGGGTTAATGTCTTAGCTAACAGTAGTTTGTTGGCTTCAAAGCTTGTGAATAAACATGCAGGGCCTTTCAGTTATAACTTGTCATGAACAAGTAAACGTTTGGGTCGCACAAATAAATGTCTTTTTCATATAGTTACCTGTTGTTAAAGGAGTCATCACCCGGAAATCGCAATTTCTCTCGTTAAATCATGCAAATTGGTGTGGGGCCTCTGTTGAAACTTGCCTGAAAAGCTGGAGTTTGAAAGTGGCTTATTTTTTTAGCTTTGGCTCTTTTTCCGAACAGGAATAGCGCACAGTAGTGCGCGTTCCTAAAGCACGAGATTTTGACTCTGCTCCTGTGGTGACGTTACCACCCAAACTTTGAAGAGAGGCCATCTCCACGAATAATTGCTACACATATGCAGTACAACATGATGCCACCATCTTTCTTCAAAGTGAAGCCAAGGGTAAATCTGGCATAAAGTTTGTCACTGATTATTATCATCATTCTTTTCATTGATGCACATTCTACCTTTGGTGTCATACAAACATCCATGTTAATGATGAATGTGACAACATCATTCCAGGTCATCAATGTCATGAGAAACCCCAAAGATGTGTTCACATCTACCATTCACTATCATGCGAAGGCCTCCTATCATGTCAGCCCAGGTCCACAGAACGAGTTTCTCCACAAGTTCCTCGATGGAAAAGGTTGTTCTCAACCTCATCCCAAGAAATTAGCTTTTTATCATAACACACAGTAAAGTAAGTGACAGTAACCTGAACTGCATTTCACTGATAGATGGATTATTGGAGTGTTTGTGATTTTCTTTCTCCTCTAGTTGCCTATGGCTCATGGTTTGATCATGTGAAGAGCTGGCTGAATGCTGAGGATAAAGAGCACATGATGCACATCTCCTATGAAGAGATGATAATGGTGAGACATTTAACAGTGTGCAGTAGCCTAGAGGTTAGAGACGCAACGTGTGGCTGGAGGGTTGGCGGTTCAAATCCCCAGACAGACAGGACTAATGTGGTTGGGGAAGGCTGTGCTTGCCCCTCCCTCATTACCACTGCTTAGGTGCCCTTGAGCAAAAAAGCAGTTAACCACAATTGATCCAGTGGAGCTGCTCAGCGGCCAGAAGATCAGACTGTGGTTGAGCTCTGATTCTCCACTTGTCCAACAGTTAAGTCCTTTTCCTTTGACTTGTTCTGCCTGAGTGTCTGCATCTGGGTTTTCGGGTCCTACTGCAGAAGTTTTGTCCTGCTGATGGTGCAAGACAAAAGGTCTCTGGGGACAAGGAATTTACAAATTATCCTCTGAGGACAATAGCCGTGTTGCCATGAAACATTTGTAAGAATATCACATTAGACATTTTACGAAAACTGCAAAATCCCCATAAAGTTTGTTCGTTGGCTTGAAGTGGATTTGGTCTTTTGTGAATCAGAGTTAATGCACAAATTGTTTAATGGAAACAGATTTACTGAATAAACTGTGACGTAGCGAACATTCAGCTCCCATGACTGATCAGCTGTTCACATCCACGCACCACGTAGCCTACACCGTGTCATGCTCTGACAAAATGAAGCTTTATGAAGCTAGTTCATTCGCTCGAAACAGTTTATGGTAACGCACATTTTGATTTTTTGGATTTTTTGCAAACTTTCAAAAGTTTGCTTAAAATTTGCTTGGTATTTTATGGAAACATGGCTGTATATGTCTGTATATTTCAGTGCATTACTTGTTGAGATATATTTCCACCTGAACCAATGTACCAACATCCTGGGAACGGACATTGAGATGGTGATATCTTACAAGTACCTGGGAGTTCACCTGAACAATAAGCTGGACTGATCACACTGTAGCAACATATAAGAAAGGTCAGAGCAGACGCTCAGGTCCTTTGGAGTGCAGGGGGCACTCCTGACTACTTCCTCCAACTCTGTGGTGGCATCAGCCATTCTCTACAGAGTAGTCTGCTGGAGCAGCAGCATCTCAGAAGCAGGAAGGAAGAGAATGGATGGAATTATGAGGAAGGCCAGCTCCATCCTGGGATGCCCTCTTGACCCAGTGCAGGTGATGGGATGTGGGCTGATGGATAAGCTGTCATGGCTGCTGGTGAAGGAGTCTCCCCCCCTGCAGGTCACTATCACAGCACTGGGCAGCTCATTCACTGATAGGCTGATACACCGTGAGTGTGTGAAGGAGAGGTATCACAGGTCCTTCCTACCTGCTGCTGACAGACTGTACAACCAGCACTGCTCCCAACAGACATCACATGTGCACTATATCATAAAATAACTCATTTCTCTGTTGTTTTTTTTGCACTAACTGGACAATTTTTCATACCCAGATTTATTATTTATTCAACAACACACTGCCACACTGCTTATAAATACACAGTGTAAAACATTATTTATTTACAATATATATGAGTCTATTTATATTTCTTACTTTTTTTATTGTGTTGTTTATTTTTTACTATTATCATTGTTTATTACAATACTACTGTCCTTTGGCTGCTGCGAGGAAGAAATTTCAAATTAAGGAAATAAAGGAAATTCTGATTCTGATTCTAAACATATTTAAACAATTCCAATGTCACAAGAATACACACATGGTGTGTGTGTGTCTGTTTATTGCAGGACCTGAAGGACTCTGTGTCCAGAATCGCTCAGTTCTTGGAGATACCTTTGGACGATGAGGTGATCGAGAAGATAGCAGACCGATGTCTTTTCAAGAACATGAAGACGAACAGCTCAAACTTCTCTTTGGCTCCTCTTGAAATTGATGACATGTCTAAGTCTGAATTCATGAGGAAAGGTGCGTTTCAACAGATGATTCATACAGTATACAGTCCCGTTTAATTTCCACTGTTATTGGGGTCAAAGTATAGAGCCAAACACACTATCTTTATGAAATTTCATATAAGCTGTACCCTAAAATGGGGCCACACGTCATTTCTTCAGTTGCACGATGATCATCCTGCATGTTGTGTTTCAGGAATTGCCGGAGATTGGAAAAACCAACTAACCGTGGCAGAAGCAGAGTACTTTGATGCAGTTTACAAAGACCAAATGAATGATGTCAAATACAAATTTATATGGGATTAAGACACAACTCATGAATGTCATTCCACCATACAATGATGCACAGAAACCTGTAAAGATGATGCAGTTGGTTGTTGTTCACTGAGATGTTCTGTCTGCTT
Source organism: Sparus aurata (assembly GCF_900880675.1). Classification (NCBI taxonomy): domain Eukaryota; kingdom Metazoa; phylum Chordata; class Actinopteri; order Spariformes; family Sparidae; genus Sparus; species Sparus aurata. Next base: position 35,448,991 of record NC_044191.1, on the reverse strand, counting down.
CTTGAGGTTTGTGGAAGCAGAAGATGATCTGAATACTAACAATGAAATCACATTAAAACCAACAATTTTCTGTTAAGTTCTCCTGTTGTCTTTCAATTTTTTATCAATGTCTTGCTTTCTCTAAAGCAAGATGTTAAACATAAACATATATTTTCATCAATTCCCATCACTTTGGCAAATCATTCCAACTTTGGAACAATGTTTGAGCAGAAACTAGTTAGGAATTAATACATACAGAAGGGGTATGATCACTGGCAACACTAATGTCAGCTGATGGTACATGATTGGCTGATGTTCCCAATGAACTATGGACAAAACACAAATATGATGCAGGATTGATGAAAACTTCAGCACCATTGGTTGTCACATCTTAGTCAGTCTTAGTGATTACAGACCTTGTAAAGCTCAATACCCACTGAATCCAGAACTTATTGAAGGGATAACTCCATTATTTGGTTATTCTGCCGTGTCCAGACTCACCATGTCGTACTCCTATCTTCCCAGTAAAATAGACTCCACAGGAAAATCTACCTCCAACTTGCTGATTTGTCCGAGATTTAAAAGCAGTGAATGACGCTGTACATGCCAGAGATCTGGTGGTTCTGTTTCCCCACACAATTCTGTCTCAGGTACCTCATGAAAGCAAGTACTTCTCAGTTGTAGATGTAGCAAATGCTTTTTTCAGTATACCCAGTCCCGCCCTGAGTAATTTGGTGCCCCAGGCAAAATCTTAGACGGCGCCCTCTTTGCATCGCAGTCAAAATACTCACACAGAAACTGCATATATATATTCAAGATTTTATTTGTTTTAAGTCACACCAAATAAAAACTGAGGAAAGAAACAAGTGATAAAAATACAATATAAATAAGACATTGTGCAAACATATTATCTCTCAGCCTCAGAGTGTCGTCTCTCTCTTATCTATCGTCAGCCGCTTTGCAAAACGACCTCCATCTCCTTCCATGTAGCCATGTGGGTATTGTGCTCCTGGCTATCCTCATGGACCTTCAGCAAGTGGCTTGCATTGTTCCAGTCCTTCAGTCCTTCTTTATTAAGTCTGTATTCTTTTGGAGAAAACATTTAGCAGCAGAAGCAGTGCAAGCTATCATTTCTGTTTGAGTACATCAGCCAGCTTCTTTTGATTTGTTCAGCATTGACTAAGACTCTGTTACAAAAGTCATGCTGACACTCTCCCATCTTTGTTTTTGGGAAATGTGTAACTGCTTTTTATTTTATTTTATTTGAACTGGTCCTCTGTGAACTAACTCTCATCTCACTTTGTCAGTTAGAAGAGATGTCCAGTCAGCTTTTAGTCCTGATGCTGTGTCTCTCTGCTGTGCTGAGGTAGAGGACAGGAGCACCTGATGCTGTGTCTCTCTGCTGTGCTGAGGTAGAGGACAGGAACACCTGATGCTGTGTCTCTCTGCTGTGCTGAGGTAGAGGACAGGAGCACCTGATGCTGTGTCTCTCTGCTGTGCTGAGGTAGAGGACAGGAGCACCTGATGCTGTGTCTCTCTGCTGTGCTGAGGTAGAGGACAGGAGCACATGATGCTGTGTCACTCTGCTGTGCTGAGGTAGAGGACAGGAGCACCTGATGCTGTGTCTCTCTGCTGTGCTGAGGTAGAGGACAGGAGCACCTGATGCTGTGTCACTCTGCTGTGCTGAGGTAGAGGACAGGAGCACCTGATGCTGTGTCACTCTGCTGTGCTGAGGTAGAGGACAGGAGCACCTGATGCTGTGTCACTCTGCTGTGCTGAGGTAGAGGACAGGAGCACCTGATGCTGTGTCACTCTGCTGTGCTGAGGTAGAGGACAGGAGCACCTGATGCTGTGTCTCTCTGCTGTGCTGAGGTAGAGGACAGGAGCACCTGATGCTGTGTCTCTCTGCTGTGCTGAGGTAGAGGACAGGAGCACCTGATGCTGTGTCACTCTGCTGTGCTGAGGTAGAGGACAGGAGCACCTGATGCTGTGTCACTCTGCTGTGCTGAGGTAGAGGACAGGAGCACCTGATGCTGTGTCTCTCTGCTGTGCTGAGGTAGAGGACAGGAGCACCTGATGCTGTGTCACTCTGCTGTGCTGAGGTAGAGGACAGGAGCACCTGATGCTGTGTCACTCTGCTGTGCTGAGGTAGAGGACAGGAGCACCTGATGCTGTGTCTCTCTGCTGTGCTGAGGTAGAGGACAGGAGCACCTGATGCTGTGTCACTGGGCTGCTGGTGCTGAAATATGTTAAATGCATCTGAAGAGAGAAGAGAGTATATGTGACCACTGCATGTTACATTTTAATCAAAAATAATAAAAAAACAGATTGGTGTGTGCCATACATAAGACTAATATAGACCAATAATGGACATGTGATGAGATTCATTCAACTTTATTGTCATTGAAAAGCAATACAGTCTAACCAGAATACAAGTGCAGTGTTTATATTTCACCTGTGAATGATATGTGAAAGCTAAGGTGTGGAGTATTAACAGTAATACACTCTAACTGCACTTTAACACTGATGTAACTTTAACAAACATAAACTGTGACACAATAAACCAAAGGTTTACAACTACACTATTACAAAGGGGATGGAAAACTAACAGCATTTAACTGACATACAAGCAGGAAAGACACCTGTAATAACACCTGAACAGGTCTAACGTTAACTTTCCAAACGTCCCTGATGAATTTAAGGTGGAGTAACATTAACACACGTCGACTCGGCTAATTATTGATTATTAAATGATGCTGCTATCGTCCGAAGTAAGCTAGCAGGCTAACACTCTGCTCCAACAACGATCATTGAACTATTAATTTAATTCACTTCATCACATTGACGTTACTGTACCTCTATCTTCTTCACGTTTTCCTTCCTCTTCTTTCCTTCTTTTCCTTCACTGGGTGCTGGATGGTTTCAGTCTTTTGGACCTTGTGGTTCTGCTACAGTATCAGTAAATCTCTCTCTTGGTCTTGGGGTCTCAGTCCGGTCAGATTCAGGCAGCTCGCCTCTCGACCCCCCTCACAGAGGACAGGTACAGTGCAGAGAACCGGGAACCAGAAAAAAGGCCTCTCCGTTAAATAATAGTCCTTGCCATGACGTTATATTGCTGTGGGCTTATATAACATTTCAAAATATTGGAAGCAATGGCACTGTTAATATATATATATATACATATATACTGTATATATACTCATATTTAAAATTTTTATCATTATAATTTTTTTCTCCCCCTGTTTTCGGTGCCCCCCGCCAGTGGCGTGCACAGACTTTTTGAAGGGCAGGGGCGGAAAGAAGGGCACTTTAGCTGCGTTTTGGCTCCCACGAGGGCACTTTATCATGTTTTAACCAGCCAAGGGGGCAGTTTAGTGTGTTTTGCCAACCAGGAGGGCACTTTAGCGTGCGTTTTTCAACAATTGGCCCCCTCCCGCACATCACTGCCCCCCGTGGATGACAGCGCCCATAGCGTTTCACTATACTGCCTATGCCCAGGGCCGGCTCTGAGCACACGACTGGCTCTACCAATGAGACGGAATTATCTGGCACAGGAGTTGAGTCAGAGCCTTCTTTTATTGTGAGGTTGATTAGGTGGAGATAGAAACCAGGTGTGCCTCGCTGCACTTGCGAAAGTAGGTCAACTCCGCCTCCGCCACCCTCCAGCACTGCAGGTGAAACAGTGGAGACAAGCAGAAAAAAACAAAGTGCACAACAAAACATAACCAAAGAATAAATCAAACACAACCCAGGCCATGACACAAAACATTGTTTCCAACCGTTTTCTCACTCTTAATGGTGATTGATTAGATTTATCAGACAGGGTGGAGTGGCAGGGTCACAGCAGCAGGTGGACTTCAATAAGGACACGGTGGTTCATTTAATTTAACATGTGAGCTAGTTGTAATATTAAAAGTAGGCCTAGTGAATACTACTGATCTCCTTGGAGGTTTGAGTCGTGCTGTGTCACTGCTCATAGCATCACTATTTTATTGATCAGGTGACAGAGGAACCCCGGACAGGTTGTAGCTCATATAGGGAAGATTCAGGGCTACAGGTAAATTTGACATGGTGCTATACTAAATGTTTTACTGCATATGTTTGACTGCTTATGTACAGCAGGTAATGCATCGTACAAAGTTAATGTCAGGCTGGCATCATGTGTTATTTCATTAGTGTGCTGCATCAGGGAGAGGCCAGGTGGAGTTACAGGTGAGACCTCAACATAGTAAAACAACAAAGTTCAGATTGACAGAGCTGCTCCTCGTCCTGGAGTGACTCACAGCTCCATCAGCCCTCCCTCTTCTTCCTCCTCTCACACAGCAGCTCCACTCTGTCACTATATTTCCTTGTTCCCTCCCCTTCATATCTACAGTCTGTGGATGGGCGTAACTGAGCTGACAGACCTCATTCGCTGCACAAACACACGTGTTCAGATCAGAGCTCAGACTAGTTTCAGTTATCAGGAAGTGAAGCTCAGACGGTCGTTGACACTGAGAGGTGAAATGGAGCAGAAAGCAGTTCAGCTGGACCGAGAGACTTTCTCTTGTTCCATCTGTTTGGATCTACTGAAGGATCCGGTGGCTACTCCCTGTGGACACAGCTACTGCAAGAACTGTATTAAAGACCACTGGGACACAGAGGATGAGAAGGGGATCCACAGCTGCCCTCAGTGCAGGAAGAGCTTCACACCGAGGCCTGAGCTGCTGAAAAACACCATGTTAGCAGTTTTAGTGGAGGAGCTGAAGAAGACTGGACTCCAAGCTGCTCCTGCTGATCTCTGCTATGCTGGACCTGAAGATGTGGCCTGTGATGTCTGCACTGGGAGGAAACTGAGAGCAGTCAAGTCCTGTTTATCCTGTCCAGCCTCTTACTGTGAGAAACACCTCCAGCCTCATTATGAAGCAGCTTTTTTAAAGAAACACAAGCTGGTGGAGCCGTCAGAGAAGCTCCAGGAGAACATCTGCTCTCGTCACGATGAGGTGATGAAGATGTTCTGTCGTACTGATCAGCAGTGTATCTGTTATCTCTGCTCTGTGGACGAACATAAAGGCCACGACACAGTGTCAGCTGCAGCAGAGAGGACTGAGAGGCAGAGAGAGCTGGAGGGGAGTCGACACAACATCCAGCAGAGAATCCAGGACAGAGAGGAAGATGTGAAGCTGCTTCAACAGGAGGTGGAGGCCATCAATGGCTCTGCTGATAAAGCAGTGGAGCACAGTGAGAAGATCTTCACCCAGCTGATCCGTCTCATGGAGGAAAGACGCTCTGATGTGAAGCAGCAGGTCAGATCCCAGCAGGAAACTGAAGTGAGTCGAGTCAAAGAGCTTCAGGAGAAGCTGGAGCAGGAGATCACTGAGCTGAAGAGGAAAGACGCTGAGCTGAAGAAGCTCTCACACACAGAGGATCACAACCAGTTTCTACACAACTACCCCTCACTGTCAGCACTCAGTGAGTCTACACACTCATCCAGCATCAAGATCCGTCCTCTCAAGTACTTTGAGGATGTGACAGCAGCTGTGTCAGAGCTCAGAGACAAACTACAGGACGTCCTGAGAGAGACATGGACCAACATCTCACTGACAGAGACTCAAGTGGATGTTTTACTGTCAAACCCACAACCAGAGCCCGAGACCAGAGCTGACTTCTTAAGATATTCACGTGAAATCACACTGGATCCAAACACAGCAAACACATGGCTGTTATTATCTGAGGGGAACAGAAAAGCAACATTCACGAGTCAACAACAGTCTTATTCTAGTCACCCAGACAGATTCACTGACTGGTATTATCAGGTCCTGAGTAGAGAGAGTCTGACTGGACGTTGTTACTGGGAGGTGGAGTGGAGAGGAGCAGTTAGTGTAGCAGTCGCATACAAGAATATCAGCAGAGCAGGGTACTCACATGAATGTGTATTTGGATTCAATGACAAATCTTGGATGTTAAATTGTTCCACAAACAGTTATAACTTTTATCACAACAAAGTCCAAACTCTCGTCTCAGGTCCTCAGTCCTCCAGAGTTGGAGTGTACCTGGATCACAGTGCAGGTATTCTGTCCTTCTACAGCGTCTCTGACACCATGACTCTCCTCCACAGAGTCCAGACCACATTCACTCAGCCTCTCTATGCTGGAGTTTGTGTTTGTTATGAATCCACTGCTGAGTTCAGTAAACTGAAATAGACTGAAGTCATTTCAGGGTCAGTGGGTTAAATTGTGTGTTTCATTCCTTCAGACTTGTTGTGTTTCCATCATTGTTGCTGAGAGCTGATTGTTGTGGCATTTCTTCACTGCACACAGATCAACCTGTCAATCAAACATTGTGGGCGGTACTTTGCCGCCTTCTTGTTGTTGTGTAAATGTTGGACTTTCTTCAGGCGGCGCTCCTTCCTGTGTCTGTTCAGCCACGGAGGCTCTCGCTGCTCCTGATGACTTCACTTCACATGATCATAATCAATAAGGAGATGCTTCATTATTTGCTTGTACATAGCTGAGATTCTGCTCCAACACACTGATTGTGTGGATGAAGTCAATCTGATCATGAAATCACTGAACAAGAGTGCTTTAACAGACTTTACTGACGGGACGTGTGAACAAACTGAAGCTTTAAATCATGAATAAACAAACATGAACAAAGTCTTTTCTCCTCGTCTTCATTCAGGGTTTCATACAGAGCTGACGGAGAACATGTCAAACTAACATGAGAGTTCATTAGCTGAAGTTTGGCTGCAGTTCCTGTATTTTACTCCAGTATTTCCATTTTCTGCTCTGTTGTACTTCCACTCCACTACATTCTGCCAACAATGTAAAAAGACATATATACAACAAAAATATACAAAATAAAGCAATCTTACAAGGCAGCATGTGATAAAGAAAAAATGAGATAATATTATTATATTAAACGTAAACAACCAACGTAGCCTTTGCTAGCACTGATAGCTGTCAGGCTAGCTTTGTTAGCACTCATTGTTTTAAAAGTGTGTTGTGATGTTGTAACTCATTGCTGGTTAGCAGCAGCAGCTGGCTGTGGTAACATTAGATATTGGTAAAGCTAAACCATAAAGATTACGGTATAAATGTTAAATATAAATGTTAAATATAAATGTCAAATATGAATATAAATGTTTGAGTTTCAGGCAGCAGCTCTCTGCTTCACTTGAGCCAAATACAACCCTGAACACAAGAACCTGGATCAGACACGCTGTAAAAAATGTATCAATCAACAAAACACACAAGAGAGAACGTTGGATTTCTCTTTAAAAAGTTTAATTTCTTCATGATTTTTAAACAAAAAGAAGTTGAAAAGTTCAACAGACGTTTGATTCTATAAGAAAATGTTTAAAGGTTGAATATGTAATATGCTTATTAAAGCTATATTTTTTCAAAAATAATACATCCACGGGGTGTTTAGAGGGGCGCAGATTAAAAGTAATGCGTTTCCTTGAAAAATTATATCTAGTCTGAAATAAATAATTTAAGAAATTTTGACGGGTTCGACAATGACTTCCTGTTTACATCGTACCAGCCAAATAGCGGCCGGCATTGCAGGTTGCCAATTTCGCAACCTCAGCAATGCTCGGCACAGCTCGGCTGACACTGGGTAAAATGGCGGAGTCTGCAAGCTCTTCAGAGCCCCAGCGAACGGTGCGTTATCTGTCCCAGCAGCTGAGTGACCGGAGAAGAGCAAAAACCAGAGTAAATATCGGTGAAGCATACGCTCGATGGACTCAGGTAAAGGATTTCCACGGCATCAAAACACGCGGAAATGGCGAACTTTCTCCTGGATCGGTAAGCTAACTCGCTTGCTAACTTAGCTAACGTTACCTGCCGGTCAAACTCCTCCGCTATACTTATTTTCATTATATCACGTTGATCCTAGATATGAGAATACTGATCGTGACCCATCGACCTCCACACCCAGTAAACGGAGGAAACGGAGGCGGCTCAAACCTCCTGCCCTGTCCAAACCTGGCAACCCGACTGCTGGAATTACCTTTTTGCTGTTGCGACTACGATCTTAAGACACTAGATGGCGGCATTCAGCTCGTATTCCTGATCAAAAACAGGAAGTGAGATTGTCAGTTTGGATTTCAACCTCTCTGTGTCCTCATGTCTGCAGAGCTTCTGTAGCAGAGGTTACAGCTGAGCTGATCTCACCATCCAGTCACAGTCTCTTATGATTTTTACTGTTTTATCAGTTAAAGGAACAGTTCACTTAAAAACACACATCCAGTCATTATCTCCTCCCTCCATGCGGATGGAAAATCGGGTGTATCTGGGGACTAAAACTTAAAAAACATCATAAAATTCTCTAAAACTATCACTGGATCACTGTGATACTGAAGACAACTAAAAACATGATTTTTCTAAGGCAAGTTCTGCACATGTGAGGAGCGTTTTTTCTTTGAGGATTTGTAAGCAGATTTATGAAGTCCTCCTCTCCTCCTCGTGATGATATAAAGTCAGGTGAAGTGTCGTCGTCCACAGAACATTTCTGGAGCTTCACAGTAAAACAGAGTTGCTGACAAAGCAGCTGACTAACAAAGTTTGTATTATTACCTCATTAATAATGTAAATATTGTAAATCTTCTCCAAAACTACAGAGTGCTCCTTTAACTTCAGTGCAGAGGCATTATTATAATCATTATTATTATTATGATTATCAGGCCTAAACGGGCAGTTATGGAATTAAAGCTGCATTATTTAAGAACTTTAGTTGAAACATGAAACAGTAACAAATTGTGATGTTGTGATACACTGACGTTAGCATGCTAACCAGCTAGCAACAACCTGCTCCGGTCCAACAACCAGGTGCACAAACACTCTCCTCAGCTGATTCTTACATACTGCACCTTTAGACTTTACAACTGTAGATCGGTCACTTTCAAGGGCGGACTGGCGTACGGGGACACCGGGGATTTCCCCGGTGGGCCGGTGGCCGGTGGGCCATGTCAAAAAGAAAAAGAAAAGGGGGAAAAAAGTTTATCGCAACGGCCAACAGAGTTTTGGTCCGCTGCGGGGCTGGGTCGGGCGGCTATTGTTGTGATAGGCTATACCTGTGTTCACGTATCACTGCCTATGCTGATAGCCAATCACTTTTCGTCCATGTGGGTAAGTCCCACCCATTTCCTCAGGCTGTTGCAGCTGTCACTTGTCAATCACACTGCGCTAACGGTGCAAGACCGCTTTGGTGGATTGAGAGCCAGCGCTGTCCGGGCAGATGGAGAATAAAAAACAAGCCCAAAAATGCAAAGGTGGTGCAGAAAAGCTTTAGGGGTAAAAAAAAAAAAGTAATCCCTCGAGGAAGTTGCAGCCACAAGTCAGAAAATGACGGACCTATTTGTCGTTCGGATTTAGCCATCACCACCAGACAAGAATCTGATGATGTTGCCATACCCAGCACTAGCAGCGTTAGCAGCGGTGAGCTTCGACAGCTGGATATTTCCATACACGCACCTGAGTCCAGCAAGGATGCAGAGCACGAAACAAAGCGGCCTCCCGAGCCCAGTCAAAGACCCAGTGATATAATAATGGTAAGTTGTGTTTGGAACTTGATGATGCTTTAGGTGAAAATGCTCATTTGGCTAACGTTAGTTATTTCCGCGAAGTGCCTAGCCTAGTGTTAGCTAGCATATGGAGTCCAAAATGAGCGCCATTCACTGACCAGATGTTTCCTGTATTTGTCAACCTGCCTATAGATAATGTTATCGTCTGGTTGAAATCAACCTCTTACTGTCTTTGAATTGACTCTAATACTAAACGAGTATAAATGAATGAATAGTTTATTTATGTGTCTGTACGTGGCCCATCCTACATGGGATCATCATCATCAGACAGACACCACTTCACTCAGTAATAATATTCCAGAGTGTGTCATAGGCCTGCACGAAATGAGGAAAAACTGCAATGTGCAATAAAGATGTGACTTATGATAAATAAACATGTATGGAGCCCAACAGTGGTCATGGGGAAGAACATAAATAATGTGCTGATGTGCACAAAAGATACAGGTCATTAAGTAATAATTTGAGGCTACAAGGTATAATTTATTACCACGTCTTCATTAACTTATTTATTTATTTAGGTTCAGTTTGTCTTGGCTATACTTAGTGTGTATGTCATTATCTTGATCACAATGAAAATATGATAAATTGTGCAGCCCTAATATGTATGTGTCTGGCTTAATATCCTTACATCATGTCATGTACATACTGTAATGATATTAAACTATTTCTTTTGAATATTTACTGATGATGATGTTGTTGCATTGGTTAACTAGCATAATTAACAATACTAATCTTATCTAGATTGAAGATAATCCAGCTGTGAACAGAGGAGAGGATCCCAGACAAAGCACTGTTATTGTTAAGGTAAGGCTGATGACAATAATGCTTGTTTGGCTTGTTTGCTTTTTAGCCATATGCACTAACTCATGCACTAATATGAAATACTGCCATCTTTATACTTTGTTGATAGTGCAGTTTCAGTGGTTTGTGTAGATGGTAGTTGTTACTCTGATCCTTGTTTTTTTACTTAATTTATAACTTCATGTAACGCTTAGCTTTCTTGGCCAGGTCACCACTGATAAAGAGATTTCAATCTCAGTTGTTTTCATCTGGTTGAATAAAGGTTAAATAACTATAACAAAAAACATGTTGTTTAGTTATCCTTGTCTGTCTCTCTCTCAACCACAGCTGGAGACTTTTATCCTCATGGCTGCTCAACCAGTTGTTGTTACAAAGATGTTACAAATTCAGTAAGGTAATACTATATGGTCATTAATACTTATGTTTTTATAACTGTCTGACTTACATTTACATTAGTAAATGTCTTATCATTGTAGACTATTGAACTAGCAATTAAAGGATATTGTAACTTAAGTAACATTTTTTGTCCCTAACCCATATAGGCCAGCATGTGTTCCAGAGAGGACTGTGACCCCCAGATTGTCAACACCAACCACTTCAACCCAGCCTCCTCCATAAGCGCTGACTGACTGACTGACAAATTACCAATAAAAGGTAAAGACAGGAAAGGTTCTCGAGTGAACCAAGTGAATGTCCAAGCTGGTGGGCTTGCCAGGATTTTTCACATTTCAAGTTTTTAGTTTTCAAATGTCAGTTTGCTATTTTCAGTTTAGTTTTCGTTTTCATAAATGTTCTGGGTTAAGTTTTTACATACTATATAGTTAGCTTTGTTTTTTATCTATTTTTAAATAACAATTTTATTGAAATGGGCTTATTGTTGTAATTATGTTGCCCCCTAGTGGTTTACTCATGGTATAGACAGTCAGTGTCATTCAGTTCTAACAGCCTGGCAAATTAGTCAGCCAAATGTTATTGTATCAATGACCTGTTTGCATTAAAATTACTACATGCTGTAAAATCACTATACTGCTGTTTTATTGTAGGCTACTTAAGGGTTCAGGTTGATGATTACTACATGATTCTGGTCCAAAACAACATCAAATGCAGTTTTTTTCATCAAGGTACATGAAACTTGTGTTTCCGGCTGGCTGCCAACACCGCGCATGAAGTGGGCCGGTCTGTCAATGACTCCCGGGCCACTTTTCCCCCCCAGTCCGCCCCTGGTCACTTTATTCTTGATTGAGAGGTTTTATTGATCTTTAATAAGCAATTTATGAAGGTTAAATATGAAAAAATACATTTTCAGTTGGACTGAGCTGCTGAAGTGATAGAAACTGATGAAAAGCTGATAAATGTGTGATAACTGCGGGGTAATTACAAAGACATTTGAAAGATGTTACTTGGTATGAACCACCTACATACCACGACACCTGAGGACCTGTGACATGAAGTGTTGACTAACTGACATCTGGAGGAAATGTTCAGCTCAGCCACAGAAACTCCAGACGAGAGGACGAGAAACTCAAGTCAAGTAAGTTTTATTAAGAATGTTTTCACTTTAGGACACTGGCCGTACAACACAGTGTAATATACATCTGTACTTTCAAATTTAAAAAAGGACAAAGAAGGACATAAAAAATAAACCCTCAAATTTTCATGACAAAGTCAAAAATGTCACGTACACAGAAAACGGGGACGATCACTCCCGAGACTCGGCCGACACATTCACTTGCATTGCGTGAGCACTCCGACGGTCCAGGAGACGAGAGCGGAGGTCGTGCTGTGGTGCATCGTGGGCCTTCATGTGTGTTGCTAAGTCCAGGTGAGTCCAGGTGAGTCCAGGTGTGACTGGTTGTTAAACTGTCTGGGGAGAGAACTCAGTACTACATTGTAGGAGGATGATCAGTAATGTCTGAGGTCACCTCCTCTGTTTAAAGACGGTCGTTCTAGTTTGACACAGATGGATTCTTTGACTCCTCGTTCAAACCGTCTGTCTTCTCTGGACAACATGTTCACATTGTTGTCCTCAAAGAACGATTTGTCTCCTTCAGATGTCAGTGGACAGCAGAGTGTTGACATGAGGAGTCGGCCCTCCTGTGTTGTCCACTCGTTTATGGAGAGGTTGTTTTATCTCTCCATTGTACAAATCTGTGCTCTCCATAAACTACATTTCTCTGTCTATGCCTGAGTGTTTTGTCTTTAGGATGGACAAGTGTCTGCCTCAGTGTGTTGGCAGGTTTAAAGTGAACTGGGATATGATGTTTATTAAAGATCCTCCTGAGATGTTCTGCAACTCAGGGAATGATGATGTTGTTGAGTTTTGCTTCATCTGAAAACTGCAACATGTAAACATTTCCTGACTGATAGAAAAACAAAAGATCATTTTAATAATATAGATTCAAAGATATAAATTACTGAATAACTTTAAAACGAGATATTTCATCTCATCTCTTCAAAATCTAAGATATTAAATCTTGATGAGCTCAGACGTTTTTCTGCTCGTCATCTTGTTTGATAGAGTGAATACACAGATGTTGAATTTGTACAGTAGGTACTACTCAGGAAAATGTAGAAATATATAATGTATCTTTCTAATTGTCTAAGCTGGTGAGGCACTGGGCTAACTACGATTCTCAGCTGGATTGGATAAAGATAGAAATGGACATGGTGGCTCCCTCCAGAACCAAACAGGCTCTTTCTCAGATTAAAGTGGTTGAGGGGAAAAAATCCCATTCTGAAGAACTCTCAGTGGTCTGAGGTGCAAAAGGTTGATGGGAAATCACAATACAAGCAGGAACATTCTTCCATATGGGATAACCCACGTATCGTGATGGGTAAACACTCATTTTGTTGGGATCCTTGGCAGAGGAATGGTATATGTGTGATTGATGATCTATATAAGTCATATCAGGAGCTGGTAGATCAATTTCTTTTGGAGGGAAGGGGTGAATTATGGAAATATCTACAACTAAGGAGCAGTGTGTGAAGTGTGTTCCCACTTAACAGAAGTATAGAGGAATCTAATATGTTGATCTGCCAAGTACAATGCATAGAGCTTCAATATTATACAAAAATATAATAGAATTACAAAGTGTGAATACAGAGAATCTTACATTAATATGGCAAAGAGATTTAGAATGTGAAATAAGTAAAGAGAAATGGCATCATATAGTTTCCAGGGTTGGTTGGGCCACTAGAGATATTAGAAGCAGATTTACTCATTACAGAATCACACATAGATATTACTACACTCCTGTGAAGCTTTTTAGAACGGGCTTAGTAGAAGACACAAGGTGTTGGAAGTGTTCGGGCCTTTTGGGAATGTCCTGTGGTGTTACCTTTCTGGAAAGAAGTATTAAGGAAACTGGGAGATTGGTTGGGACACTGGATACAGGAGTCTCCACTGTTCTGTCTCCTGGGAGAAAGCACACTTTTGCCACAAGGAGTCAACAAAGGACAGCATGCACTAATAACTGCAGGCCTCATCACTGCAGCGAGGCTGATACTGAGGAACTGGAAGAGCTCATGTTCATGTATGTAACAAAAGAAATGAACTCGTTATCACGGGACAACAGAGGACATAAAATGAATGAATGCATGGCCCTTTAGGGCTTCCGTAGATCACTCCCAACTGTCAGTCAGCTGTTTATCTGAAATATCAGCAAAGCCTGAGGAGCCAAGAAACATTTTACAACTACAAACTTTGATGTTTTCAAGTGTGGAGCAGGTTTTAACTGAGGCTCTGTTGTAAAAGAGGGAGCAAAGTTCAGATTGATAGAGCTGCTCCTCGTCCTGGAGTGACTCGCAGCTCCATCAGCCCTCCCTCTTCTTCCTCCTCTCACACAGCAGCTCCACTCTGTCACTATATTTCCTTGTTCCCTCCCCTTCATATCTACAGTCTGTGGATGGGCGTAACTGAGCTGACAGACCTCATTCGCTGCACAAACACACGTGTTCAGATCAGAGCTCAGACTAGTTTCAGTTATCAGGAAGTGAAGCTCAGACGGTCGTTGACACTGAGAGGTGAAATGGAGCAGAAAGCAGTTCAGCTGGACCGAGAGACTTTCTCTTGTTCCATCTGTTTGGATCTACTGAAGGATCCGGTGGCTACTCCCTGTGGACACAGCTACTGCAAGAACTGTATTAAAGACCACTGGGACACAGAGGATGAGAAGGGGATCCACAGCTGCCCTCAGTGCAGGAAGAGCTTCACACCGAGGCCTGAGCTGCTGAAAAACACCATGTTAGCAGTTTTAGTGGAGGAGCTGAAGAAGACTGGACTCCAAGCTGCTCCTGCTGATCTCTGCTATGCTGGACCTGAAGATGTGGCCTGTGATGTCTGCACTGGGAGGAAACTGAGAGCTGTCAAGTCCTGTTTGGTCTGTTTGGTTTCTTTCTGTGAGAAACACCTCCAGCCTCATTATACTGTGGCTCAATTCAAGAAACACAAGCTGGTGGAGCCGTCAGAGAAGCTCCAGGAGAACATCTGCTCTCGTCACGATGAGGTGATGAAGATGTTCTGTCGTACTGATCAGCAGTGTATCTGTTATCTCTGCCCTGTGGACGAACATAAAGGCCACGACACAGTGTCAGCTGCAGCAGAGAGGACTGAGAGGCAGAGAGAGCTGGAGGGGAGTCGACACAACATCCAGCAGAGAATCCAGGACAGAGAGGAAGATGTGAAGCTGCTTCAACAGGAGGTGGAGGCCATCAATGGCTCTGCTGATAAAGCAGTGGAGCACAGTGAGAAGATCTTCACCCAGCTGATCCGTCTCATGGAGGAAAGACGCTCTGATGTGAAGCAGCAGGTCAGATCCCAGCAGGAAACTGAAGTGAGTCGAGTCAAAGAGCTTCAGGAGAAGCTGGAGCAGGAGATCACTGAGCTGAAGAGGAAAGACGCTGAGCTGAAGAAGCTCTCACACACAGAGGATCACAACCAGTTTCTACACAACTACCCCTCACTGTCAGCACTCAGTGAGTCTACACACTCATCCAGCATCAAGATCCGTCCTCTCAAGTACTTTGAGGATGTGACAGCAGCTGTGTCAGAGCTCAGAGACAAACTACAGGACGTCCTGAGAGAGACATGGACCAACATCTCACTGACAGAGACTCAAGTGGATGTTTTACTGTCAAACCCACAACCAGAGCCCGAGACCAGAGCTGACTTCTTAAGATATTCATCTGAAATCACACTGGATCCAAACACAGCAAACACACATCTGGTATTATCTGAGGGGAACAGAAAAGCAACAAGAGTGAGTCAACAACAGTCTTATTCTAGTCACCCAGACAGATTCACTTACTGGTGGCAGGTCCTGAGTAGAGAGAGTCTGACTGGACGTTGTTACTGGGAGGTGGAGTGGAGAGGAGGAGTTTATGTAGCAGTCGCATACAAGAATATCAGCAGAGCAGGGAGCTCACATGAATGTTTATTTGGATTAAATGACAAATCTTGGAGGTTAGATTGTGACACAAACAGTTATAACTTTTATCACAACTGTGTCCAAACTCCCGTCTCAGGTCCTCAGTCCTCCAGAGTTGGAGTGTACCTGGATCACAGTGCAGGTATTCTGTCCTTCTACAGCGTCTCTGACACCATGACTCTCCTCCACAGAGTCCAGACCACATTCACTCAGCCTCTCTATGCTGGAGTTTATGTTTATGGTTCTGACTCCACTGCTGAGTTCAGTAAACTGAAATAGTCTGAAGTCATTTCAGGGTCAGTGGGTTAAATTGTGTGTTTCATTCCTTCAGACTTGTTGTGTTTCCATCATTGTTGCTGAGAGCTGATTGTTGTGGCATTTCTTCACTGCACACAGATCAACCTGTCAATCAAACATTGTGGGCGGTACTTTGCCGCCTTCTTGTTGTTGTGTAAATGTTGGACTTTCTTCAGGCGGCGCTCCTTCCTGTGTCTGTTCAGCCACGGAGGCTCTCGCTGCTCCTGATGACTTCACTTCACATGATCATAATCAATAAGGAGATGCTTCATTATTTGCTTGTACATAGCTGAGATTCTGCTCCAACACACTGATTGTGTGGATGAAGTGAATCTGATCATGAAATCACTGAACAAGAGTGCTTTAACAGACTTTACTGACGGGACGTGTGAACAAACTGAAGCTTTAAATCATGAATAAACAAACATGAACAAAGTCTTTTCTCCTCGTCTTCATTCAGGGTTTCATACAGAGCTGACGGAGAACATGTCAAACTAATATGAGAGTTCATTAGCTGAAGTTTGGCTGCAGTTCCTGTATTTTACTCCAGTATTTCCATTTTCTGCTCTGTTGTACTTCCACTCCACTACATTCTGCCAACAATGTAAAAAGAAATATATACAACAAAAATATACAAAATAAAGCAATCTTACAAGGCAGCATGTGATGAATAAAGAAAAAATGAGATAATAATATTATATTGAACGTAAACAACCAACGTAGCCTTTGTTAGCACTGATAGCTGTCAGGCTAGCTTTGTTAGCAATCATTGTTTTAAAAGTGTGTTGTGATGTTGTAACTCATTGCTGGTTAGCAGCAGCAGCTGGCTGTGGTAACATTATATGTTGGTAAAGCTAAAACATAAAGATTAGTGGTGCTACATGTTTTATTTGAATGTTTCCCTCAGTGATTCCATCAGTATGCCATCGGGCAGCAGCTCTCTGCTTCACTCGAGCCAAATACAACCCTGAACACAAGAACCTGGATCAGACACGCTGCAAAAAATGAATTAACCGACAAAACACACAAGAGAGAACGTTGGATTTCTCTTTAAAAAGTTTAATTTCTTCATGATTTTTTTTTTTTTAACACTTTTATTTTTTTAAATTTTTTCAACAAGAAAACAGAAACAGGGGAGGTCTGGGACATGACAGCACGTAATACGATCAGTAGGAAAAAAACAAAACAGTCACAGGTATATAGCACCAGATTTAAGAAGTGTCAAGAGGATATAGATATAGCTACTCAATATTTATTTGGTAATAACAGTCCCATTTATTCCAAAGTGCATCCCCCTTCTCTTTTTGAAGTCGAAGGGTGAAAGTCATTTTCTCCATCAGACGGATAGTGTTGACCACACTGATAAAGGACGAGATGGTGGGAGGGTTCTTCTGAAGCCAGCATTTAGTTATTGTTTTTTTACTTGCGACCATAAATATCTTCAGGAGATATGTGTCACTTTTACTGAGACCTTGAGGGGCATGTCCGAGGTACAGTACGTTGAAAGAGAAGTCAGTGTCCAGGTCTAGAACCTCTGATATCAAGTTTCGCACTCCCTTCCAAAAAGGCTGAACATGTGGGCATAACCAGAAAATATGCGCATGGTCCGCCGAGTCTGATCCACACTCCCTCCAGCAGAAGTGTTGTGACCCACTTGGTTTTGATTTTTGATAGGGGGTAATAAAGAAACGGGTCAAAACTTTCCAGTAGAAGTCTCTCCAGAAGAATGAACTTGTAGTAGTAGACCGGGTTTCCCATGCTTTACTCCACATATCCTCAGTTATTACCATGTTTAGTTCCTTTTCCCAGCGTTCCTTTATATAATCTGTTGAGGATTTATTCATTGAAGTGAAAGCCTTGTATAGTCTACCCACGATGCCTTTGAATTGTAAGCATCAATAAATACCTCAATTATTTTAGAGGGCTCCGGAGAGTCATGACTCTTAACTTCCATTACAAAAAAATTACGGATCTGTAGGCACCGAAAAAAATCTCCTCTGTCCAGTTCATGAGTCCGACATATGTCCTCAAAGTCATTAAAGTGTCCATTTGTCACTATCCGACACAAAGAAGATATGCCCTGCCTAGCCATCCTTCTGTATCTGTGGTCCAGAGCTGCTGGGAGGAAGTGTGGGTCGTACGCAGGCCAGCACAACAGCTTCATCTCCCTATGGAGATTAAATCTCTTAACCACTTGTAACCACAGTTTCATTGAAAAAGAAACACACTGATTTTGGAGCTGAAATACTTCACTTATTCTGCTGAGGCATCCCAGTGCCGACTGTATAGGTATGTCCATTAAAGACAACTCAATCGCTTTCCATTTAGCTTCATAAACTGGATTACACCAACACCACAGGGGCCTCAGCTGAGCTGACAAAAAGTAATCTTTAAGACAAGGCAGAGCCATGCCCCCCCTCTCCCCGGGCAGCTGTAATGTTGAATATCTAACCCTGGGCCTTTTATTATTCCAGATGAACCTAGACATATGTCTATCCCATTCCCTAAACTGTTTCAGAGGCACTTCCACTGGAAGTGCTGTGAATAGGTATAACAATCTTGGGAGGATGTTCATTTTAATAGTCCTTATTCTGCTGCCGAGGTCGAGGGGTAGCACGCCCCATCTACCTAAATCATCATATATATTCCTATTAATCTGCTTATAATTAACATCATACAGCTTTGCCAGGTTCTTGGTTAAAAAGACACCTAAATACTTAATATGTGGTTGGAACCAGTTAAGTGTGTACTTTTTTAACAGTTCTTGTGACGGGGTATAATTAAAGGATAATACTTGAGTTTTTTGAACATTAAGTACATAACCAGAGTATCTCCCATACATCCCCAGAATATTCATTAGTACTGGAACACCAGATTCAGGGTTTTTCAGTGTTACCAACACGTCATCTGCGTAAAGGCAGATTTTATTTTCAACCCCTCCCACAGGTATACCCTCCAGGGCAGTCTCCTCCCTAATAGCCTGAGCCAGTGGTTCGATAAACAGATTGAAAAGCGAAGGGCTAAGAGGGCACCCCTGTCTACATCCTCGTTGTAGCCTTATCGGATTTGATAGACTTCTGTTTATTTTTATCCTTGCTGTTGGAGAGGAGTAAAGGGTCCTTATACACTGTGTGAATGATTCACAGAATCCAAATCTAGACATAACTTGAAATAGGAAGTCCCAGCCGACTGAGTCAAAGGCCTTCTCTGCATCAAGGCTGAGAAGGACTGCACTCATTTGTTCTGTGGAGATGTGATCAATTACATGGAGGACTCTCCTTATGTTGTCATGTGTTTGTCTATTCCTTATAAAGCCTGTCTGGTCCTCTTCTATTAGGGAGGGCATTACTGTTTCTAATCTCTTCCTCAATATAGCTGCATATATTTTGTAATCTGTGTTTAGTACACTAATGGGTCTATAGTTTTTACAGTACATTTTATCTTTCCCCTCCTTTGGTATAACTGAAATAAACGCCTCGTTCCATGATGGTGGGAGGAACCCTTCCTTCATGGTGTAGTTGAAAGAGGCTTGTAATAAAGGAAGCAGTGGCTTTCTCATGCATTTATACCATTCTGCAGGGTATCCCATCACAGCCTGCAGACTTGTTAACTTTTAGGCCTGAAATTATACCATCTATTTCCTCTATAGAGATTTCTGATACAAGTTCTTCATTTTGAATTTTACCAATGTGGGGGAGGTCTAGTGAGTCTTAAAATGTTTGAATTGTTGGCCTGTCTGCCTTGTCTGGTTGTGTGTATAATGATTTGTAATATGTCTCAAAGGCTTTTTGTACACCCTCCAGTTTTGTGGTGACTTTGTTTGTTTGGGGGTTCTTAATTCTATGAATTGTAGTTTCAGCTTGCTGTTTTCTAAGTCTCCATGCGAGTAGTTTGGAGGCCTTAGGTCCTGCTTCATAGTACCTTTGCTTCAAATATTTAAGTTTTTTTTCAATTTCCTCACTGAGGATTTTATCAATCTCCTGCTTAACTGGCCTCATTTGCTCTAATGTAGATGAATCTTTGTTAATACTATGAACTTGCTCCAGACTCTTTAGTTTTTCCTGCAGATCTGACAGCCTTTTGGCTTTAATCTTTTTTAACTCTGCTGACAAAGCTATTATTTTCCCTCTGAGGAAGGCTTTAGATGCATCCCAAAGTATAGCCGGATTGACCTCCCCATTATCATTAAATTCTAGATACGATTTTAATTCTGCAGTCATTCCTGTTTTAAATGAGTTCCTGTTCAGTAGACCTGTATTCATTCTCCATTGTGTGATTTTTGGCCTTCCATCCAACTGTAATTTCAGGTGGATGCTGGAATGGTTGGAAATGTCTCTGTGTCCAATTTGACAATCTTTCACTTTGTGACAATCTTTATTAAACATGAAGAAATAATTGATTCTTGAATAAATATTATGTCTTGCAGAATAAAAAGTGAATTCACTGTCAAATAGGTGTAAATACCGCCACATATCAATCAACCCTAATTCCTGCAATATTTTATTTATTTCTTTTTCTAAGGGATTCCTTCTTCTTGTTTTGTTAGTCGTGTCTAACTTTGGATTCAGAAGCATATTAAGATCCCCTGCACATATGAGGGTACCATATGTTTCTGTGGCAATCAAATTGAAAATGTTCCTGTAAAAAGCAATATCACTGCCTGGAGGAGCGTATATGTTACAGAGAGTGACTTTTTTATGTTCCAGTTTGCCCTTTACCAGAATAAATCTACCCTCCTTATCCTTGTGTTCTGAGACCAATTCAAAGCAAACCGAATTTGAAATTAATATTGCAACCCCTCTCTTTTTTCCTGCTCTATATGATGAGAAAAAGGAATTTCTAAAACCCCTCTCAAGCTCACAACAATAAAAGGCACAGCGAGTCATTACTCATCCATTACGGCATCCTCCTGGTCCTGCCTCTGGAAACCTTTGAGTCTCTCTCGTATGCTCTCCTGGTAGTCCTGCGCGTCCCCGGTGCGTCGCGGTCCCACTGTACTCCACGGCATAAGATTGTAAATACTATCCACAGTGATGTCCTTGGATCTGCTCCTCGGCATCGGTCCCACGGAGAGGCCCCGCTTTCTCAGGTCTGCCGCTGCTTCTTCGGCGCTGTTGAACGTGACCGTGCCTGAATCAAAATGCACGCGCATCCGAGTAAGAGGAGTTTGGAAACGGATCCCGTTTTCCTTGAGTACTCGCTTAATTGGCGTGTATTCCTTCCTCCTCTGCTGCACAGCCTCAGCATAGTCATGGTCGAAAAACACACGTCTCTCCTGGACGTAGATGCTTTTCTTCCAAGCGGCCTGGAGGATTTTCTCCTTCACCGTGAACTGTAGGAAACAAACCACCGTAGAGCGCGGCGGTGCTCCGTCAGGTGGCTGTGAGGCCAGCGCTCTGTGTGCTCTTTCAATTCCCAAACTTTGCCCCTGACGCAGGCCTGTAGTGTCCCCCAGCTCCGACTGAATCATGTTTTCCACATACCGTAGCATAGATGTGCCCTCTGCCTTTTCGGGGATACCATAAATCCGAATGTTATTACGTCGGGAGCGCTCCTCCAAGTCGGCGACCTTGGCCTGGAGTGACTTTTGGTTATTCAGCAGCTGGATAAGCGCGTCTTTAACGCCGGTATCCCAAGGCTCTCTTCCCGCTACGCTCCTCTCCACTTCCCCCAGTCGCTTGGCTACCTCCTCGACCTGGCCGGGTTGCGGCTTTGATTTGCTGGTTGATTTCAGATCGTAGCTCGTCGAGTTGTACTTTCATGTCCTCTCTAAAACTGAGCCGAACTTGCGACAACTCTTTTTTTCATTTCAGATTTAAGGTCCCGCAAGCCTTCGGCTACGACCTCGCTCACCATTTTGCGAATGGAGTTAAGCGTGGCCGGGGAGTCCTCCATCCCGTCGCCATCTTCACTTGCACAAACATCACTCATGTCGCCGTCTTTTCGCTGCGCCGGTTGTCGAGTGGTTGGAGTGCATGCCACATACGCAGTGGACCCGGGTTCGAATTTAGGGCAGAGGAAGTTTACTGCAAGCCACAACCCCCCCTTCTCTGTCCCACTTTCAATCTATTCCCTGCAAAAACACAGGTGTCCATGCCTGAATGCCAGACAAAGGCAAAGAGAATGCCGTAACACTTCACACAACATAACAGTGCAGAATCGATTGTCTAAACATACATGATTATTAAATGTTTTAGAAATCATTCACCTGCAGTCCATTTGGATTTCTGTGGATTGCAGGAAGTTGTTCTGACTTCACCTGAAAGCGCTTAATACTGGCAGGGGCAACCCGCCACGTTACAAACACACGTTGGGAAGAGGCTGATATTCACCCCCGGCGTGCACTGTCCCAAACGCAGGCGGTTGCCGCCTCCGTGACCAACGACCAAGCCATGGGGCTTAAGCCGCAGCGTGTTTGGACGGCAGCATGCCCCAACGTGCGCGCGGACTGCGAGGGCCCGTTCATCACTGCTTGCAGTTTTAATTTTTTTTTTTACTTTTGTAAAAATCATTTCTCATCCAATGATAGAACTAACAAAACAAAAAAACATTGCTTTGGCAGAGGCATAGTAGTATCTGCCATACTACAATGCTTTTTTTTGTTTTGTTCAAGTTCATCAGTGCAATAAACATTTTGTGAAAAAAAATCGTGCCAGAGAATCGTGATCTCAATTCTAAGCAAAAAAATCGTGATTCACATTTTTTCCAGAATCGTGCAGCCCTACCATATATTATAATAGTGAAATACAAATAACATTAAACATGGACAGCAATGAATAGAATAACAATAGAAATATGAAATGCAAATACAAATGGCCATTCGTAAAAAAAACCTCAGTATGTACAATTAATTTTGTCAGTGAACATCGGAGGACTCGCAGCGCACATATGATTCATGAGCACCTGGTATTCCCAGGCAGTCTCCCATCCAAGTACTAACCAGGCCCAAATGCCAAAGAAATAGAGTTCAAGCTTCACCGCAATACAACGGCCCAACGGATGAGTGTCCAATGGGGAAGGGTTGGAAGGTGAGTGTGTGTGCTGTGTGTAGGGGCCGTTAGTGAGTTGCGAGGGGCCGAACAATTAGGAAAAGGGAGCGGCTGCATAAAGGAGCCTCCTACCAGCCTGACCAGAGCAGTGGGGGTTCTGTTGGTTCTTTTCTCAGGACACAGTCTTCAGGCTGGGTGCCCAGGCTAATTCTCAGCTCGCCATCAACCTGGCCTGTATGGAAAACAGGTCCAATTAAATATCTAGTGTGCACACAACATTCAACAAATACTACAACCAATTAACACAGGCTGCATTAAATAAATAGCAGTATCTTAAATTCAATAATTCCAATATTGTACAATATAATCAAAGCGTGATATATATAAATCAATATGAATCATTAACATAATATTTGTTATATCAAAATATTCGTCACAGTACGTCAGTATCACCAAGACGAGCATCCAGACCAAAATGCATAGCGGTACCAGCAGCTACCTGGACTGCATGTAAGTGCATTGGATGCAAAGCACCAACAACAAGAAGACTAGCTTAAAGAGCTTCAGTACATTCAATTCTTGCCACAAAGATAATACACACAATCATAAAATCACGTCACACTTCTAACACTTCATGTGGCAGGACACATTCTGAGAAACTAGACATACAAGACACTTAACCGCTCCGACAATCAACAGGTAGCGGCTAGGCTAAGCCAACGCCATTCAAATGAATAGCGTTAGCACGACTCACCAAAGTCTGTGATTAAATCGGCATACGGCTCCAATTCTGATGCTCAGCGGCTCTGGTAGTCGGCTCCTATGTTTCAACAGTTATTGCATTTCGTTCTGGAATGGTTGATGTTGAATTAAGTGAACGATGATACGACGTACCTGCAGCAAACATTTCACCAGCCTGCTCCTCTCGCTACTGCTGGCAGCAAGCCACAGCTGGGTCATGTTACCGCCACTGGTCGCGCTCTGATGACGTGAAGTGATGACGTACGGCGCAATCACATGACAATTTTGCTTTATAAGGGAAAAGATTATAAATAAATAAGGGTTTTCCCACCCGGGTTACATGTGACATGAAGTGTTGACTAACTGACATCTGGAGGAAATGTTCAGCTCTGCCACAGAAACTCCAGACAGACGAGAAACTCAAGTCAAGTAAGTTTTATTAAGAATGTTTTCACTTTAGGACACTGGCCGTACAACACAGTGTAATATACATCTGTACTTTCAAATTAAAAAAAGGACAAAGAAGGACATAAAAAATAAACCCTCAAATTTTCATGACAAAGTCAAAAATGTCACGTACACAGAAAATGGGGACGATCACTCCCGAGACTCGGTCGACACATTCACTTGCATTGCGTGAGCACTCCGACGGTCCAGGAGACGAGAGCGGAGGTCGGTGCTGTGGTGCATCGTGGGCCTTCATGTGTGTTGCTAAGTCCAGGTGAGTCCAGGTGAGTCCAGGTGTGACTGGTTGTTAAACTGTCTGGGGAGAGAACTCAGTACTACATTGTAGGAGGATGATCAGTAATGTCTGAGGTCACCTCCTCTGTTTAAAGACGGTCGTTCCAGTTTGACACAGATGGATTCTTTGACTCCTCGTTCAAACCGTCTGTCTTCTCTGGACAACATGTTCACATTGTTGTCCTCAAAGAACGATTTGTCTCCTTCAGATGTCAGTGGACAGCAGAGTGTTGACATGAGGAGTCGGCCCTCCTGTGTTGTCCACTCGTTTATGGAGAGGTTGTTTTATCTCTCCATTGTACAAATCTGTGCTCTCCATAAACTACATTACTCTGTCTATGCCTGAGTGTTTTGTCTTTAGGATGGACAAGTGTCTGCCTCAGTGTGTTGGCAGGTTTAAAGTGAACTGGGATATGATGTTTATTAAAGATCCTCCTGAGATGTTCTGCGACTCAGGGAATGATGATGTTGTTGAGTTTTGCTTCATCTGAAAACTGCAACATGTAAACATTTCCTGACTGATAGAAAAACAAAAGATCATTTTAATAATATAGATTCAAAGATATAAATTACTGAATAACTTTAAAACAAGATATTTCATCTCATCTCTCCAAAATCTAAGATATTAAATCTTGATGATCTCAGAAGTTTTTCTGCTCGTCATCTTGTTTGATAGAGTGAATACACAGATGTTGAATTTGTACAGTAGGTACTACTCAGGAAAATGTAGAAATATATAATTTATCTTTCTAATTGTCTAAGCTGGTGAGGCACTGGGCTAACTACGATTCTCAGCTGGATTGGATAAAGATAGAAATGGACATGGTGGCTGCCTCCAGAACCAAACAGGCTCTTTCTCAGATTAAAGTGGCTGAGGGGAAAAAATCCCATTCTGAAGAACTCTCAGTGGTCTGAGGTGCAAAAGGTTGATGGGAAATCACAATACAAGCAGGAACATTCTTCCATATGGGATAACCCACGTATCGTGATGGGTAAACACTCATTTTGTTGGGATCCTTGGCAGAGGAATGGTATATGTGTGATTGATGATCTATATAAGTCATATCAGGAGCTGGTAGATCAATTTCTTTTGGAGGGAAGGGGTGAATTATGGAAATATCTACAACTAAGGAGCAGCGTGTGAAGTGTGTTCCCACTTAACAGAAGTATAGAGGAATCTAATATGTTGATCTGCCAAGTACAATGCATAGAGCTTCAATATTATACAAACATATAATGGAATTACAAAGTGTGAATACTGAGAATCTTAGATTAATATGGCAAAGAGATTTAGAATGTGAAATAAGTAAAGAGAAATGGCATCATATAGTTTCCAGGGTTGGTTGGGCCACTAGAGATATTAGAAGCAGATTTACTCATTACAGAATCACACATAGATATTACTACACTCCTGTGGAGCTTTTTAGAACGGGCTTAGTAGAAGACACAAGGTGTTGGAAGTGTACGGGCCTTTTGGGAATGTCCTGTGGTGTTACCTTTCTGGAAAGAAGTATTAAGGAAACTGGGAGATTGGTTGGGACACTGGATACAGGAGTCTCCACTGTTCTGTCTCCTGGGAGAAAGCACACTTTTGCCACAAGGAGTCAACAAAGGACAGCATGCACTAATAACTGCAGGCCTCATCACTGCAGCGAGGCTGATACTGAGGAACTGGAAGAGCTCATGTTCATGTATGTAACAAAAGAAATGAACTCGTTATCACGGGACAACAGAGGACATAAAATGAATGAATGCATGGCCCTTTAGGGCTTCCGTAGATCACTCCCAACTGTCAGTCAGCTGTTTATCTGAAATATCAGCAAAGCCTGAGGAGCCAAGAAACATTTTACAACTACAAACTTTGATGTTTTCAAGTGTGGAGCAGGTTTTAACTGAGGCTCTGTTGTAAAAGAGGGAACAAAGTTCAGATTGACAGAGCTGCTCCTCGTCCTGGAGTGACTCACAGCTCCATCAGCCCTCCCTCTTCTTCCTCCTCTCACACAGCAGCTCCACTCTGTCACTATATTTCCTTGTTCCCTCCCCTTCATATCTACAGTCTGTGGATGGGCGTAACTGAGCTGACAGACCTCATTCGCTGCACAAACACACGTGTTCAGATCAGAGCTCAGACTAGTTTCAGTTATCAGGAAGTGAAGCTCAGACGGTCGTTGACACTGAGAGGTGAAATGGAGCAGAAAGCAGTTCAGCTGGACCGAGAGACTTTCTCTTGTTCCATCTGTTTGGATCTACTGAAGGATCCGGTGGCTACTCCCTGTGGACACAGCTACTGCAAGAACTGTATTAAAGACCACTGGGACACAGAGGATGAGAAGGGGATCCACAGCTGCCCTCAGTGCAGGAAGAGCTTCACACCGAGGCCTGAGCTGCTGAAAAACACCATGTTAGCAGTTTTAGTGGAGGAGCTGAAGAAGACTGGACTCCAAGCTGCTCCTGCTGATCTCTGCTATGCTGGACCTGAAGATGTGGCCTGTGATGTCTGCACTGGGAGGAAACTGAGAGCTGTCAAGTCCTGTTTGGTCTGTTTGGTTTCTTTCTGTGAGAAACACCTCCAGCCTCATTATACTGTGGCTCAATTCAAGAAACACAAGCTGGTGGAGCCGTCAGAGAAGCTCCAGGAGAACATCTGCTCTCGTCACGATGAGGTGATGAAGATGTTCTGTCGTACTGATCAGCAGTGTATCTGTTATCTCTGCCCTGTGGACGAACATAAAGGCCACGACACAGTGTCAGCTGCAGCAGAGAGGACTGAGAGGCAGAGAGAGCTGGAGGGGAGTCGACACAACATCCAGCAGAGAATCCAGGACAGAGAGGAAGATGTGAAGCTGCTTCAACAGGAGGTGGAGGCCATCAATGGCTCTGCTGATAAAGCAGTGGAGCACAGTGAGAAGATCTTCACCCAGCTGATCCGTCTCATGGAGGAAAGACGCTCTGATGTGAAGCAGCAGGTCAGATCCCAGCAGGAAACTGAAGTGAGTCGAGTCAAAGAGCTTCAGGAGAAGCTGGAGCAGGAGATCACTGAGCTGAAGAGGAAAGACGCTGAGCTGAAGAAGCTCTCACACACAGAGGATCACAACCAGTTTCTACACAACTACCCCTCACTGTCAGCACTCAGTGAGTCTACACACTCATCCAGCATCAAGATCCGTCCTCTCAAGTACTTTGAGGATGTGACAGCAGCTGTGTCAGAGCTCAGAGACAAACTACAGGACGTCCTGAGAGAGACATGGACCAACATCTCACTGACAGTGACTCAAGTGGATGTTTTACTGTCAAACCCACAACCAGAGCCCGAGACCAGAGCTGACTTCTTAAGATATTCACGTGAAATCACACTGGATCCAAACACAGCAAACACATATCTGTTATTATCTGAGGGGAACAGAAAAGCAACATACACGAGTCAACAACAGTCTTATTCTAGTCACCCAGACAGATTCACTGACTGGTATCAGGTCCTGAGTAGAGAGAGTCTGACTGGACGTTGTTACTGGGAGGTGGAGAGGAGAGGAGTAGTTTATGTAGCAGTCGCATACAAGAATATCAGCAGAGCAGGGCTCTCAGATGAAAGTGGATTTGGATACAATGACAAATCTTGGATGTTAGATTGTTCCACAATCAGTTATAACTTTTTTCACAACAAAGTCCAAACTCCCGTCTCAGGTCCTCGGTCCTCCAGAGTTGGAGTGTACCTGGATCACAGTGCAGGTATTCTGTCCTTCTACAGCGTCTCTGACACCATGACTCTCCTCCACAGAGTCCAGACCACATTCACTCAGCCTCTCTATGCTGGAGTTTATGTTTATGACTCTGCTGAGTTCAGTAAACTCAAATAGACTGAAGTCATTTCAGGGTCAGTGGGTTAAATTGTGTGTTTCATTCCTTCAGACTTGTTGTGTTTCCATCATTGTTGCTGAGAGCTGATTGTTGTGGCATTTCTTCACTGCACACAGATCAACCTGTCAATCAAACATTGTGGGCGGTACTTTGCCGCCTTCTTGTTGTTGTGTAAATGTTGGACTTTCTTCAGGCGGCGCTCCTTCCTGTGTCTGTTCAGCCACGGAGGCTCTCGCTGCTCCTGATGACTTCACTTCACATGATCATAATCAATAAGGAGATGCTTCATTATTTGCTTGTACATAGCTGAGATTCTGCTCCAACACACTGATTGTGTGGATGAAGTGAATCTGATCATGAAATCACTGAACAAGAGTGCTTTAACAGACTTTACTGATATGTTTAATATACAAGTTATTAAAGGGTGTTTGTCCTTCACTGTTTTATGTTGTCATATTTCTTCCACAAGGAAACTTCTCACTTGTAAATATTTATAAAAGTCTGATTTCGGTAGGTTATATAGTTTTGATTAGTTCTCTAAAGTCTCTATTCCTTTATCTGTAACTATCTGATTATATCAGTCAAGCCTTTACTTAAACAGTTTTTAAATGTATTGTCATTCAAAGTTGGTTTAAATTCTCTGTCCATCACAATCTGTCTCATAAATATCAGATCCTTTTGAATATCCTTTGGTTTTGTAACTTTTCCACAGGCCATTATTGTGTTTCTTGTACATGTGTTCTCAGTTTTTCGGGTGTCATTGATAGTTATTTTAGCAGATATATACATATTCCAATATTTACCCATTTGTTGAATTTCAGTTTCTTTCCACTTTGCTACTGAGGAGTTACATAACCAGACGGTGAGCGGTTTGACTAGAGCAGCGTAGTAATAATTCATTAAATTTGGGAGAGCGAGTCCTCCGTGTAGTTTGGCTGTTTTTAGCTTCTTAAGTTTCATACGAGGTTTTCTTTCTCCACAAATAAGTGTATAAATCATTTTAACAGTTTTTTATCGGTATGTAAATTGGCAAATTTTGAAAGAGGAATAAAAATCTTGGTAAAATGTTTGTTTCCATAATCTCAATTCTCTCTGTTATTGTTGGTGGGATCAGTTTCCATTTTTGTAAGTCTTGTTTAATTTGACTCTCCAAAGCCCCAAAATTATATTGATGAAGCTGATTAAAGTCAAATTGTCACCCCGCAGTATCTCCATTTATTGTGTTGCCATTTTAGGTCATATGTAGATCTGATAGTTTGTGATATTGACTGCCCAACTATCATTGCTTCTGATTTACCCATATTTAGTTTATAGTCAGACGTTGCACTGTATTGTGTTATTTCCTCCATAACTACCTCCAGGGATTGTGATATATTAGTTAGGTAGAGGATCAAATCATCCACATATATATTGCTAATTTGTGCTCTTCTTGTCCCAATAACAGTCCTTGTATTTTACAGTTTTGTCTCATTCTCTCTGCAAATGGTTCCATGGCCAAAATATAAATCAGTGGGGAGAGAGAGTCTCCCTGCCTTGTTCCCTGAAAAAGACTGAAAGAATCTGATATTATACCATTTACTCGTATTCATGTCTTAGTTCTATTAAATATCATTTTTAACCAGCTGATAAATGCATCATTAAATTTACATATTTGACACACCTCAAATATAAAAGACCAAATGCTTTTTCTGCGTCTAGCGTTAAGATAATCATTTGTTGTTTTGTCTTTAAAGAGTTTTCTATTATATTCAAGGTTCTTCTGACGTTTATCCCCCAGAGTTCTATTGGGGACAAAACCTGACTGATCAGGATTTATAATGTCAGGAATAATGGATTTAAGTCATGTTGCAAGAACTGAAGTGAGTGATTTATGATCTACATTTAATAAAGATATTGGGCGATATGAGGCACAATCTGTTAGTTCTTTACCTTCTTTATGAATTAATGTGATAACAGCAGAATTCCAAGTATCTGCATATTGTCTGTTCTCCAGAGCCAGTTAAAGGTTTTACATAGCAGAGGTCCTAATAAAGCTTGAAATACTTTGTACAACTCATTTGTGAATCCATCACTTCCTGGACATTTCTCATTTTTTTTGTCTTTTTTATAATATCATACAATTCTGTCTCTGTTATTGACTTAATTAAATGATTATTTTGATCTTCCGTTACTTCTGGCAGAGTCATAGGTGTAGAATTGCGTATGGACCGTATGAACGTGTCCACACCAATATTAAGGATGAAGGGAAATAAATGTGCCTCATGCGGCACACAAAGGGTTAAATCCTTTCCCACTTCAGCACCGCCTCCCAAATACGTCTTTGAGACAGGTCTGTGTTCTGATTGGCTGAGCTCCCTGTAGGCTCCTCCTCCTCCTGCAGGCTGTTGAAGGTGTTTCACTTGCAGACTTTGCAGAGTTGATGAGAGGAGGTCGACACTGTTCTCATGCAACACATGTCTGAGGATGTCGGGTAAGAAAAGAAAGGTGGAAGACATTAGAAGCTATTTCACCAAACAAAGTGTAAGTCACCTGAGGAAAATAGTCCCCCCTCGGCCTAATGAATACTACTGATCTCCTTGGAGGTTTGAGTCGTGCTGTGTCACTGCTCATAGCATCACTATTTTATTGATCAGGTGACAGAGGAACCCCGGACAGGTTGTAGCTCATATAGGGAAGATTCAGGGCTACAGGTAAATTTGACATGGTGCTATACTAAATGTTTTACTGCATATGTTTGACTGCTTATGTACAGCAGGTAATGCATCGTACAAACTTAATGTCAGGCTGGCATCATGTGTTATTTTCACACTTAAATTGTTTTTTGTCTCTTCCGTGTAATTTTCATCTATAAAATCAAACTGTGCCATTTTTTTTTGCCAAGTTTTTACTCTTTCAAATGATCAACCATCTACAGAACTTTTCAGTACTTTCTGCTTCTTCTTCTTCTCATCATCATTATCATCACTTGTTATTGGTATTAATAATATTGTTTAAAGTGAGCCTCTTATCGTTTAACAGAAAAATACATCATACAAACAGCAAGTTTTGCATTCTTGTCAGTCTGATGGCAAGTTATCTGTCAAACTAACCAAAAACTTCTTATTGATCATTATAAAGTTTCAGGGCGTTCCTGTAACCATGGTAACTGACGGTGCCAGAGGGGGGAGACGCTAAAGCCGTTTACACAGATACACTGCAGACAAAGTCCAGACTATAGTTGTTATTTCACACATGTAGCACACAACAGGAGACTCTCCATGTCAGACGAATTCTCATGTGTTGACTAAACTCAAAAACTAATTGGTAAAGTAGCAGCGCGACGAGTCCTTGCTAGCTAAGCAGCTAAACTTTAGCGCTGCTCTGTGTTTAGATCCCGCCCTGTGTGGGTCACTACCAGAGATGGACAGAGTACTCGACCCCAGTACTTGAGTAAGAGTACAAATACTACTGGTCAAAATTTACTCCGTTACAAGTAAAAGTAGCTCAGTCGACATGTTACTCGAGTAAGAGTAAAAAAGTACTTGCTTTTAAAAGTACTTAAGTATCCAAAAGTACATGCTTTTAATTTACTTTAAGTAAGAGTAAGAGTACATTTCTTATTTTTCACATCAATTAATTACTATAATTTTTTCTAAATGAATTTAAGGAGCTTTTAACTCTTGTTTCTGAGAATGAACTCTTTGAAACCACCTGCACTGATGTGCTTGCTTTTAGAACCACAATGTTATATAAAGCCTGCAGAAACACCTATAAAAACAGATAAAATGAATGGGATCACAGGAGGACAGCAGATGTTGCAGATGCAGATTTTTATTAACAATCATTAAAACTGTAACCAAATGAACCTGCACCGTCCAACTGACTCTCTATCATTTAGCTAAGTTGGGAACTGGAACCCCCTCAGAGACCAATGTTGTCCCCAGACCACTGGTTGAGAATCACTGCTTTACAACAAACTACATCTGATGCAGCCATTGTCGCGGTTTTGTGTTGACAAACACAGTCGAGAGCGCGGCTACTTTGGTGGTATCCTTATGGGGAGGGATGACGTATTTCAGCTTTTACGTAGATCCCAGTGGAGAGCGTGCACTGTGATAGGTTTCCTTCTTTGACAAACACAGCTTGTGTCCAATAGTATTTTAGAAAAAAAAAAAAAAAAAAAGAGCAGACCTGAAAGTAACGAGTACTTTTCAGCCTTCCTAGAAATTAACTCGAGTAAAAGTAAAAATATTTGTCTTGGAAATGTATTCAAGTAAGAGTAATAAGTACCAAAGAAATCTAATACTTAAGTAAAGTACAAATCCTCTGGATATGTACTTAAGTACAGTACTCAAGTAAATTTACTCCGTTACTGTCCACCACTGGTCACTACACTGTCATTGGTCAGGCGCGCACACGCTGTTAACGATACCATTGGCTGTAGAGTGTGACAATCTGTCAAAGATCTGCCACAGGTTCTCCTCTGATCTACATCAATCTCATAAGTCGCCTCTGTGAAGTTTGAATGATGGAAATCTGTCATAGCAACGGAGAACTTTAATCCATGCAAATGATAACTTGGATTGATGCAGCCTCTTACCACTAAGTTGCATCTTTGCTCTGATTCATTCAATTACCGTTCTAAAAATAGACCTGCAGACCTCACCTGGCAGTATCGTTATCTTCCTCCTGTCATCTGAAAATGTCCCGCGATTTCCACCGGAACATCAGGTAACTTCCTGCGTGCGGTTTCAAAATAAAAGCTGTCCGGTGTGTTAATATGTTTAACATGATGCTGTTCGGGGCTTCTTCTGTTTTTTCCTCTCAGAAATTTTTACTGAGGTCCGGACCTCGGTGACCTCATAGCTGGCTACGGCCCTGAGTGCAGGGGCACCTTTACGTTAGCATCAAATCCAGGCATTTCATACGTCTTTAGGTAATAATCAGAGAGCTTATACATCAGCTAATTTGCAATGTTTTACCTCGTTTTACTGGTTCAAGGACCAAAGTGTCACAGAAAGGCTAAAATGAGAATCTAAATGACTAAGCAAATCAAATAGCTAATAGGAAAAGGAAAAGCAGCAGGTAAATGGAAATGC
Source organism: Sparus aurata (assembly GCF_900880675.1). Classification (NCBI taxonomy): domain Eukaryota; kingdom Metazoa; phylum Chordata; class Actinopteri; order Spariformes; family Sparidae; genus Sparus; species Sparus aurata. The sequence goes on along the minus strand of NC_044191.1, from coordinate 35,415,519 downwards.
ATTGTAAATAGTAAAATCTTAAAGAGACAGTGCACAGAAAGAAAACTGTTATGCTGCAGGCTAACATTGCCAGGGTTAATGTCTTAGCTAACAGTAGTTTGTTGGCTTCAAAGCTTGTGAATAAACATGCAGGGCCTTTCAGTTATAACTTGTCATGAACAAGTAAACGTTTGGGTCGCACAAATACATTTCTTTTTCATATAGTTACCTGTTGTTCAAGTAAAACATGAGAAATGAGTGTAAATACGCATCACGTATGACTTGTTGTTGACTAAAACTTGACTAAAACATCTAGACTGAAACTATGAAGGACTAAGATCAGTAAAATGTGCAGAACTAATGAAGCTTTTACGTCTACAGGTTAAGACTAAAATAGCTGCCAAAATGAATAATGCAGTATATAAGCACCACTGTTACAGACAAAATACTCTAAATAAAAAAGAAAATTCAGCATCCACGCTATTGTGACTATCCATCACTTTGCTTTATTTTAAGAACTTACCTTTATCTTAGATCTTTAGTGAGGGTGTGTCATTTTTGACCTGGAGGACAAGACAGAACAGAATGTGAAGACAACAGGAGGGTTAACCTGACATATGTGTTTTACCAGTAGAGTGACAGACACCATATATAACCTAAATGTAAAGACAATACGGTTGTGTTGTAGTCAAGACCACACCAACCGTGACCAACACATTACCGAGACCAGAGAGTACCGAGACCAAGACTAGGCCAAGACATATAGTCCATGCAGACAAAATCATTCAATGTCCTTTTGACATGAAAAGTCAATTTAAAAGTCAGTATAAACCGACGGGGCCTGTGTTCATCTACATTCTGCAAGTGTGAATGGGCACTAGAAGAAATTCAACCTATAATTTTAATATTTACAATACCGGTATTGTAAATAGTAAAATCTTAAAGAGAGAGTGCACAGAAAGAAAACTGTTATGCTGCAGGCTGACATTGCCAGGGTTAATGTCTTAGCTAACAGTAGTTTGTTGGCTTCAAAGCTTGTGAATAAACATGCAGGGCCTTTCAGATATAACTTGTCATGAACAAGTAAACGTTTGGGTCGCACAAATAAATGTCTTTTTCATATAGTTACCTGTTGTTCAAATAAAACATGAGAAATGTGTGTAAATCACGTATGACTTGTTGTTGACTAAAACTTGACTGAAATGTTAAATCTAGACTGAAACTATGAAGGACTAAGTTCACTAAAATGTGCAGAACTAATGAAGCTTTTACGTCTACAGGTTAAGACTAAAATAGCTGCCAAAATGAATAATGCAGGATACAAGCGCTGTTGTTACAGACAAAACACTCTAAATGAAAAAGATCATTTAGTGTCCAGGCTAATTGTGACTTTCTATCACTTCGCTTTATTTCTTTAGTGAGGGTGGGTCATTTTTTAACCAGAGGACAACGGGCGTATACAGAATGTGGAGGGTTAACCTGTCATACATGTTCTACCAGTAAAGTGACAGAGAGCCGATACCCAAAGACAATACAGTGAATAAAGCTCCACTGCTGCCTGCACCGGTCTGATACTAACTACAGGGAATCTGCTAGATGTTCTCTCTGAACTATGACTGAAGCAGAGTTATACACTGTGTACAAGGGGATCTATCTCCTCAAAGGATTTCTACAGATTTCCAAATACTTTGAGGAGTTTTCTTTTCGGCCAGATGATATCATCATCTCAACATATCCCAAGTCAGGTACGTATTTGAACTGTTTTCCAGATGTTTGTGTACTTCAGGATTCAGGAATACCGTTAAACATGAACTACAATGTGTGTTTGTTTTTTAAAATACATGTCTTAATGTAGTGTTATTTCACATTACCCTTCATGAGTATTTAACCAACACTCGTGCATTTCTAACTGAAGGTGTATTTAATGGGAGGAGTTAAAGGCAATATGAGCACTCCACTAAAAACCTGTGAATGAATGGAATACCATTAAACATGAACTAGTGTGTTTTTAAAAAAATACATGTGTCTTAATGCTGTCAAACAGACTCAAGACTCACTTGTTCAGACTTCACCTCGACCCCTCATAGCATGAAATGTGAATACAAGACAGAATACTTGAATCGAACAAAGGCGCACAACACCTAATTTGTTGTTTTGTTCTAATTTGATTTGGAATGATTTATTCACTGTTGGACTGTTGAAAGTCTGCAGGAGGCTGAAATGATGAACTAATAAGTCAAAGAAATTCTCCTGTCCTGCTCTCAGGTACCACATGGTCACAAGAGATTGTCCCTCTGATAGTCAATGGAGGAGATCCCACCTGTCTCCAGTCTCCTAACTGGGATCGTGTTCCCTGGCTGGAGGATTACCCAAACTTTGAAGAGAGGCCATCTCCACGAATAATTGCTACACATATGCAGTACAACATGATGCCACCATCTTTCTTCAAAGTGAAGCCAAGGGTAAATCTGGCATAAAGTTTGTCACTGATTATCATCATCATCATTCTTTTCATTGATGCACATTCTACCTTTGGTGTCATACAAACAGCCATGTTAATGATGAATGCGACAACATCATTCCAGGTCATCAATGTCATGAGAAACCCCAAAGATGTGTTCACATCTACCATTCACTATCATGCGAAGGCCTCCTGTCATGTCAGCCCAGGTCCACAGAACGAGTTTCTCCACAAGTTCCTCGATGGAAAAGGTTGTTCTCAAACTCATTCCAAGAAATGTGCTTTTTATCATAACACACAGTAAAGTAAGTGACAGTAACCTGAACTGCATTTCACTGATAGATGGATTATTGGAGTGTTTGTGATTTTCTTTCTCTTCTAGTTGCCTATGGCTCATGGTTTGATCATGTGAAGAGCTGGCTGAATGCTGAGGATAAAGAGCACATGATGCACATCTCCTATGAAGAGATGATAATGGTGAGACATTTAACAGTGTGCAGTAGCCTAGAGGTTAGAGACGCAACGTGTGGCTGGAGGGTTGGCGGTTCAAATCCCCAGACAGACAGGACTAATGTGGTTGGGGAACGCAGTGCTTGCCCCTCCCTCATTACCACTGCTGAGGTGCCCTTGAGCAAAAAAGCCGTTAACCAGAATTGATCCAGTGGAGCTGCTCAGCGGCCAGAAGATCAGACTGTGGTTGAGCTCTGATTCTCCACTTGTCCAACAGTTAAGTCCTTTTCCTTTGACTTGTTCTGCCTGAGTGTCTACATCTGGGTTTTCGGGTCCTACTGCAGAAATTTTGTCCTGCTGATGGTGCAAGACAAAAGGTCTCTGGGGACAAGGAATTTACAAATTATCCTCTGAGGACAATAGCCGTGTTGCCATGAAACATTTGTAAGAATATCACATGAGACATTTTACGAAAACTGCAAAATCCCCATAAAGTTTGTTCGTTGGCTTGAAGTGGATTTGGTCTTTTGTGAATCAGAGTTAATGCACAAATTGTTTAATGGAAACAGATTCACTGAATAAACTGTGACGTAGCGAACATTCAGCTCCCATGACTGATCAGCTGTTCACATCCACGCACCACGTAGCCTACACCGTGTCATGCTCTGACAAAATGAAGCGTTATGAAGCTAGTTCATTCGCTCGAAACAGTTTATGGTAACACACTGGATTCACATTTTGATTTTTTGGATTTTTTGCAAATTTTCAAAAGTTTGCTTAAAATTTGCTTGGTATTTTATGGAAACATGGCTGTATATGTCTGTATATTTCAGTGCATTACTTGTTGAGATATATTTCCACCTGAACCAATGTACCAACATCCTGGGAACGGACATTGAGATGGTGATATCTTACAAGTACCTGGGAGTTCACCTGAACAATAAGCTGGACTGATCACACTGTAGCAACATATAAGAAAGGTCAGAGCAGACGCTCAGGTCCTTTGGAGTGCAGGGGGCACTCCTGACTACTTCCTCCAACTCTGTGGTGGCATCAGCCATTCTCTACAGAGTAGTCTGCTGGAGCAGCAGCATCTCAGAAGCAGGAAGGAAGAGAATGGATGGAATTATGAGGAAGGCCAGCTCCATCCTGGGATGCCCTCTTGACCCAGTGCAGGTGATGGGAGGTGGGCTGATGGATAAGCTGTCATGGCTGCTGGTGAAGGAGTCTCCCCCCCTGCAGGTCACTATCACAGCACTGGGCAGCTCATTCACTGATAGGCTGATACACCGTGAGTGTGTGAAGGAGAGGTATCACAGGTGCTTCCTACCTGCTGCTGACAGACTGTACAACCAGCACTGCTCCCAACAGACATCACATGTGCACTATATCATAAAATAACTCATTTCTCTGTTTTTTTTTGCACTAACTGGACAATTTTTCATACCCAGATTTATTATTTATTCAACAACACACTGCCACACTGCTTATAAATACACAGTGTAAAACATTATTTATTTACAATATATATGAGTCTATTTATATTTCTTACTTTTTTTATTGTATTGTTTATTTTTTACTATTATCATTGTTTATTACAATACTACTGTCCTTTGGCTGCTGTGAGGAAGAAATTTCCCCATTTGTGGGACAAATAAAGGAAATTCTGATTCTGATTCTAAACATATTTAAACAATTCCAACATCACAAGAATACACACATGGTGTGTGTGTGTCTGTTTATTGCAGGACCTGAAGGACTCTGTGTCCAGAATCGCTCAGTTCTTGGAGATACCTTTGGACGATGAGGTGATCGAGAAGATAGCAGACCGATGTCTTTTCAAGAACATGAAGACGAACAGCTCAAACTTCTCTTTGGTTCCTCTTGAAATTGATGACATGTCTAAGTCTGAATTTATGAGGAAAGGTGAGTTTCAACAGATGATTCATACAGTATACAGTCCCGTTTAATTTCCACTGTTATTGGGGGCAAAGTATAGAGCCAAACACACTATCTTTATGAAATTTCATGTAAGCTGTTCCCTAAAATGGGGCCACACGTCATTTCTTCAGTTGCACGATGATCATCTTGCATGTTGTGTTTCAGGAATTGCCGGAGATTGGAAAAACCAACTAACCGTGGCAGAAGCAGAGTACTTTGATGCAGTTTACAAAGACCAAATGAATGATGTCAAATACAAATTTATATGGGATTAAGACACAACTCATGAATGTCATTCCACCATACAATGATGCACAGAAACCTGTAAAGATGATGCAGTTGGTTGTTGTTCACTGAGATGTTCTGTCTGATTCTTGAGGTTTGTGGAAGCAGAAGATGATCTGAATACTAACAATGAAATCACATTAAAACCAACAATTTTCTGTTAAGTTCTCCTATTGTCTTTCAATTTTTTATTAATGTCTTGCTTTCTCTAAAGCAAGATGTTAAATATACATTCATATGGGTTATATATTTATATTTATATATATACATATATATATGGGGGAGCTGTATCACCTTTTCAGGTCATTAAATTGAAGTATAATTTTTAAACATATATTTTCATCAATTCCCATCACTTTGGCAAATCATTCCAACTTTGGAACAATGTTTGAGCAGAAACTAGTTAGGAATTAATACATACAGAAGGGGTATGATCACTGGCAATTTGTAATTGCAACACTAATGTCAGCTGATGGTACATGATTGGCTGATGTTCCCAATGAACTATGGACAAAACACAAATATGATGCAGGATTGATGAAAACTTCAGCACCATTGGTTGTCACATCTTAGTCAGTCTTAGTGATTACAGACCTTGTAAAGCTCAATACCCACTGAATCCAGAACTTGTTGAAGGGATAACTCCATTATTTGGTTATTCTGCCGTGTCCAGACTCACCATGTCGTACTCCTATCTTCCCAGTAAAATAGACTCCACAGGAAAATCTACCTACAACTTGCTGATTTGTCCGAGATTTAAAAGCAGTGAATGACGCTGTTCATGCCAGAGCACTGGTGGTTCTGTTTCCCCACACAATTCTGTCACAGGTACCTCATGAAAGCAAGTACTTCTCAGTTGTAGATGTAGCAAATGCTTTTTTCAGTATACCCAGTCCCGCCCTGAGTAATTTGGTGCCCCAGGCAAAATCTTAGCCGGCGCCCTCTTTGCATCGCAGTCAAAATACTCACACAGAAACTGCATATATATATTCAAGATTTTATTTCTTTTAAGTCAGAAATATCAAAACTGAAGAAAGAAACAAGTGATAAAAATACAACATAAATAAGACATTGTGTAAACATATTATCTCTCAGCCTCAGAGTGCCGTCTCTCTCTTATCTATTGTCAGCCGCTTTGCAAAACGACCTCCATCTCCTTCCATGTAGCCATGTGGGTATTGTGCTCCCAGCTATCCTCATGAACCTTCAGCAAGTGGCTTGCATTGTTCCAGTCCTTTAGTCCTTCTTTATTAAGTCTGTAGTCTTTTGGAGAAAACATTTAGCAGCAGAAGCAGTGCAAGCTATCATTTCTGTTTGAGTACATCAGCCAGCTTCTTTTGATTTGTTCAGCATTGACTAAGACTCTGTTACAAAAGTCATGCTGACACTCTCCCATCTTTTTATTTGAACTGGTCCTCTGTGAACTAACTCTCATCTCACTTTGTCAGTGAGAAGAGATGTCCAGTCAGCCTTTAGTCCTGATGCTGTGTCACTCTGCTGTGCTGAGGTAGAGGACAGGAGCACCTGATGCTGTGTCACTCTGCTGTGCTGAGGTAGAGGACAGGAGCACCTGATGCTGTGTCACTCTGCTGTGCTGAGGTAGAGGACAGGAGCACCTGATGCTGTGTCACTCTGCTGTGCTGAGGTAGAGGACAGGAGCACCTGATGCTGTGTCTCTCTGCTGTGCTGAGGTAGAGGACAGGAGCACCTGATGCTGTGTCACTCTGCTGTGCTGAGGTAGAGGACAGGAGCACCTGATGCTGTGTCACTCTGCTGTGCTGAGGTAGAGGACAGGAGCACCTGATGCTGTGTCACTCTGCTGTGCTGAGGTAGAGGACAGGAGCACCTGATGCTGTGTCACTCTGCTGTGCTGAGGTAGAGGACAGGAGCACCTGATGCTGTGTCACTCTGCTGTGCTGAGGTAGAGGACAGGAGCACCTGATGCTGTGTCACTCTGCTGTGCTGAGGTAGAGGACAGGAGCACCTGATGCTGTGTCACTCTGCTGTGCTGAGGTAGAGGACAGGAGCACCTGATGCTGTGTCACTGGGCTGCTGGTGCTGAAATATGTTAAATGCATCTGAAGAGAGAAGAGAGTATATGTGACCACTGCATGTTACATTTTAATCAAAAATAATAAAAAAAACAGATTGGTGTGTGCCATACATAAGACTAATATAGACCAATAATGGAAATGTGATGAGATTCATTCAACTTTATTGTCATTGAAAAGCAATACAGTCTAACCAGAATACAAGTGCAGTGTTTATATTTCACCTGTGAATGATATGTGAAAGCTAAGGTGTGGAGTATTAACAGTAATACACTCTAACTGCACTTTAACACTGATGTAACTTTAACAAACATAAACTGTGACACAATAAACCAAAGGTTTACAACTACACTATTACAAAGGGGATGGAAAACTAACAGCATTTAACTGACATACAAGCAGGAAAGACACCTGTAATAACACCTGAACAGGTCTAACGTTAACTTTCCAAACATCCCTGATGAATTTAAGGTGGAGTAACATTAACACACGTCGACTCAGCTAATTATTGATTATTAAACGATGCTGCTATCGTCCGAAGTAAGCTAGCAGGCTAACACTCTGCTCCAACAACGATCATTAAACTATTGTCATTCACTTCATCACATTGACGTTACTGTACCTGTTTCTTCTTCACGTTTTCCTTCCTCTTCTTTCCTTCTTTTCCTTCACTGGGTGCTGGATGGTTTCAGTCTTTTGGACCTTGTGGTTCTGCTACAGTATCAGTAAATCTCTCTCTGGGTCTTGGGGTCTCAGTCCGGTCAGATTCAGGCAGCTCGCCTCTCGACCCCCCTCACAGAGGACAGGTACAGTGCAGAGAACCGGGAACCAGAAAAAAGGCCTCTCCGTTAAATAATAGTCCTTGCCATGACGTTATATTGCTGTGGGCTTATATAATATTTCGAAATATTGGAAGCAATGGCACTGTTAATATATATATATACATATATACTGTATATATACTCATATTTAAAATTTTTATCATTATACATTTTTTGTCCCCCTGTTTTCGGTGCCCCCCGCCAGTGGCGTGCACAGACTTTTTGAAGGGCAGGGGCAGAAAGAAGGGCACTTTAGCTGCGTTTTGGCTCCCACGAGGGCAGTTTATCATGTTTTAACCAGCCAAGGGGGCAGTTTAGTGTGTTTTGCCAACCAGGAGGGCACTTTAGCGCGCATTTTTCAACAATTGGCCCCCTCCCGCACATCACTGCCCCCCGTGGATGACAGCGCCCATAGCATTTCACTATACTGCCTATGCCCAGGGCCGGCTCTGAGCACACGACTGGCTCTACCAATGAGACGGAATTATCTGGCACAGGAGTTGAGTCAGAGCCTCCTTTTATTGTGAGGTTGATTAGGTGGAGATAGAAACCAGGTGTGCCTCACTGCACTTGCGAAAGTAGGTCAACTCCGCCTCCGCCACCCTCCAGCACTGCAGGTGAAACAGTGGAGACAAGCAGAAAAAAAACAAAGTGCACAACAAAACATAACCAAAGAATAAATCAAACACAACCCAGGCCATGACACAAAACATTGTTTCCGACCGTTTTCTCACTCTTAATGGTGATTGATTAGATTTATCAGACAGGGTGGAGTGGCAGGGTCACAGCAGCAGGTGGACTTCAATAAGGACACGGTGGTTCATTTAATTTAACATGTGAGCTAGTTGTAATATTAAAAGTAGCCCTAGTGAATACTACTGATCTCCTTGGAGGTTTGAGTCGTGCTGTGTCACTGCTCATAGCATCACTATTTTATTGATCAGGTGACAGAGGAACCCCGGACAGGTTGTAGCTCATATAGGGAAGATTCAGGGCTGCAGGTAAATTTGACATGGTGCTATACTAAATGTTTTACTGCATATGTTTGACTGCTTATGTACAGCAGGTAATGCATCGTACAAAGTTAATGTCAGGCTGGCATCATGTGTTATTTCATTAGTGTGCTGCATCAGGGAGAGGCCAGGTGGAGTTACAGGTGAGACCTCAACATAGTAAAACAACAAAGTTCAGATTGACAGAGCTGCTCCTCGTCCTGGAGTGACTCACAGCTCCATCAGCCCTCCCTCTTCTTCCTCCTCTCACACAGCAGCTCCACTCTGTCACTATATTTCCTTGTTCCCTCCCCTTCATATCTACAGTCTGTGGATGGGCGTAACTGAGCTGACAGACCTCATTCGCTGCACAAACACACGTGTTCAGATCAGAGCTCAGACTAGTTTCAGTTATCAGGAAGTGAAACTCAGACGGTCGTTGACACTGAGAGGTGAAATGGAGCAGAAAGCAGTTCAGCTGGACCGAGAGACTTTCTCTTGTTCCATCTGTTTGGATCTACTGAAGGATCCGGTGGCTATTCCCTGTGGACACAGCTACTGCAAGAACTGTATTAAAGACCACTGGGACACAGAGGATGAGAAGGGGATCCACAGCTGCCCTCAGTGCAGGAAGAGCTTCACACCGAGGCCTGAGCTGCTGAAAAACACCATGTTAGCAGTTTTAGTGGAGGAGCTGAAGAAGACTGGACTCCAAGCTGCTCCTGCTGATCTCTGCTATGCTGGACCTGAAGATGTGGCCTGTGATGTCTGCACTGGGAGGAAACTGAGAGCTGTCAAGTCCTGTTTGGTCTGTTTGGTTTCTTTCTGTGAGAAACACCTCCAGCCTCACATTGAAATCCCTGCCTATGGAAAACACAAGCTGGTGGAGCCGTCAGAGAAGCTCCAGGAGAACATCTGCTCTCGTCACGATGAGGTGATGAAGATTTTCTGTCGTACTGATCAGCAGTGTATCTGTATTTTGTGCTCCATGGACGAACATAAAGGCCACGACACAGTGTCAGCTGCAGCAGAGAGGACTGAGAGGCAGAGAGAGCTGGAGGGGAGTCGACACAACATCCAGCAGAGAATCCAGGACAGAGAGGAAGATGTGAAGCTGCTTCAACAGGAGGTGGAGGCCATCAATGGCTCTGCTGATAAAGCAGTGGAGCACAGTGAGAAGATCTTCAACCAGCTGATCCGTCTCATGGAGGAAAGACGCTCTGATGTGAAGCAGCAGGTCAGATCCCAGCAGGAAACTGAAGTGAGTCGAGTCAAAGAGCTTCAGGAGAAGCTGGAGCAGGAGATCACTGAGCTGAAGAGGAAAGACGCTGAGCTGAAGAAGCTCTCACACACAGAGGATCACAACCAGTTTCTACACAACTACCCCTCACTGTCAGCACTCAGTGAGTCTACACACTCATCCAGCATCAAGATCCGTCCTCTCAAGTACTTTGAGGATGTGACAGCAGCTGTGTCAGAGCTCAGAGACAAACTACAGGACGTCCTGAGAGAGACATGGACCAACATCTCACTGACAGTGACTGAAGTGGATGTTTTACTGTCAAACCCACAACCAGAGCCCGAGACCAGAGCTGACTTCTTAAGATATTCACGTGAAATCACACTGGATCCAAACACAGCAAACACATGGCTGTTATTATCTGAGGGGAACAGAAAAGCAACATACACGAGTCAACAACAGTCTTATTCTAGTCACCCAGACAGATTCACTGACTGGCGTCAGGTCCTGAGTAGAGAGAGTCTGACTGGACGTTGTTACTGGGAGGTGGAGAGGAGAGGAACAGTTTATGTAGCAGTCGCATACAAGAATATCAGCAGAGCAGGGAGCTCAGGTGAATGTTTATTTGGACACAATGACAAATCTTGGAGGTTATATTGTGACACAAACAGTTATAACTTTTATCACAACAAAGTCCAAACTCCCGTCTCAGGTCCTCGGTCCTCCAGAGTTGGAGTGTACCTGGATCACAGTGCAGGTATTCTGTCCTTCTACAGCGTCTCTGACACCATGACTCTCCTCCACAGAGTCCAGACCACATTCACTCAGCCGCTCTATGCTGGAGTTTGTGTTTGTTCTAGATCCTCTGCTGAGTTCAGTAAACTCAAATAGACTGAAGTCATTTCAGGGTCAGTGGGTTAAATTGTGTGTTTCATTCCTTCAGACTTGTTGTGTTTCCATCATTGTTGCTGAGAGCTGATTGTTGTGGCATTTCTTCACTGCACACAGATCAACCTGTCAATCAAACATTGTGGGCGGTACTTTGCCGCCTTCTTGTTGTTGTGTAAATGTTGGACTTTCTTCAGGCGGCGCTCCTTCCTGTGTCTGTTCAGCCACGGAGGCTCTCGCTGCTCCTGATGACTTCACTTCACATGATCATAATCAATAAGGAGATGCTTCATTATTTGCTTGTACATAGCTGAGATTCTGCTCCAACACACTGATTGTGTGGATGAAGTCAATCTGATCATGAAATCACTGAACAAGAGTGCTTTAACAGACTTTACTGACGGGACGTGTGAACAAACTGAAGCTTTAAATCATGAATAAACAAACATGAACAAAGTCTTTTCTCCTCGTCTTCATTCAGGGTTTCATACAGAGCTGACGGAGAACATGTCAAACTAATATGAGAGTTCATAACTAGAAGAATGTGTTTTACTCATGATATAAAATGATCCTGACTTCATGTTATAAAACAATAAGTGTAATAAAATATAAGATAAAACATTCAGATATCAATAATCTGGTTGGACTCTTGCTCCACTAGCTTGTCACTTAAATTTTTATTGGCAGCCAGAGAGTCAAAGATATTAAGACACAATCAAATTAATCGTAGTTACCAATACGTTTTTCAATTCATGTGAAGTAAAAGTGATAGAACAACAACAATAACAACAACAACAACAACAACAACACGGCAAAACCTAAACAAACATAAAACCAACACATACAAAGGCAATAAGTATGGGTTACATATACAATAAATAAATGAATTTAGTGGGGAAGAAAAAGGAGAAAAAACAGATAAACAAGCAATAAACAGGGAGGTGATGTACAGAAATCATATTTATCTCAGTAGCTAACTTGGAGGACGGATACAATTTGTAAACTATTACAGGCCAGGTGTGTTCAGGCTGATTGAACTCAAACCCAACCAGAAGCTTCAGAATCTTTCAGGGTCCTCTGGAAAGAGGATAACCTGCATATCATTTTAATTATTTCTCTCTATAAGAGAAAATGTTCCTCATTACACCTTTCCAGAAGATTGGAGGCAGCTCCCTCCATAGAAATTGTCTCTAGGAAAGTTTGCAGCAATCTTCCTTTTTCCGGTGGTCCGCGTCCTTCCAGTTCGCAGCGATGAGTCTTTTGGCCGTCATACATCTGGTTATTATAATTTGTTTGTTGTATTTTGGCCGTGCCCCCTTGTCAGTGTAGTTCAGTAGACATAATGTCGGGTAGCAAACAACATAGTGACCAATAATTCCACCCAGGGACTGTGTTACACTTTCCCAGAAGGATTTTATTTTTGGAGTCCATACCATGTGGAAAAATGTACCTTTTTCTTGTTGACAGTGCCAACAGCAGTCAGAGACAGAGGGGTTCATACTGTGCAGTCAAACAGGGGTAAAATATGTTCTGTGTATAATATTACAATTTATAATTTTATTCTTTACTGATTTTGATATTTTATGTAAATCTTTCCAAATTTGACTCCATTTTTCCATTCCTAATGGTCTGTCCAGATCAGTTTCCCAATTTCTTTGAACCATATTCCAGTTATTTCCTTTTGGGCTGTTTAACATTTTATAAAGTTTAGGAGCAATCTTATGTTTCTGTTTGAACATTGATTCAAGTACAATTTCCAGCTCTGACACTGTGGATATTTTAACCACTTCACCGAAATAAGACGTCAGGTGAGATTTTATCTACATATAAATTAGGTCATCCTTGTCATCAATTCTGTATGAATCTGAAAGTTTGGCAAAATATTTTAATTTTCTGTCCCTGGTGTTTATCAAGTCACCGATAGTTCTTATACCTTTACTTTCCCAAAGTTCATTTTTAAGAGGTTTGCCACTCAAGGTAAGCTTATAGTTGTTCCACAAGGGAGCATTTAGAGAGTTGTTAACTTTAAAATGGATCATAATTTGAATTTTTTCCACCATAATGCAAGGAAAAATGAATCAGAGGATTGTCATTTTTTTACATATAGGAGCATACCACATCCCTCGTAATGAAAGCTTGTCTTTTTGCATATCTAAGGCTTCCTGTCCAATGCTTTCCCAGCTGGTATCTCTAAATTCAGCCCCGTAACCCACTTCAAGGGATATCTAGTGTTAAATGCTATATAGTATTTGTATACATTAGGGAGGCTGAGGCCCCCCATGTCCCCGTCCACGTACATGTTTTTAACACTGACCGGAGGGGTCTTGTTATTCCAGATAACATTTCTGAAAAGAACTTCAATTTCTTTGAAAAACTTTGTATCTAGGGGAAGTGGGATGGCAGCCATAAGAAAACTTATCCTCGGTAGGACATTCATTTTATAGTATGTATTCGACCCCAGATAGTCAGTGGGAGGCTTTTCCACCTTTCCATATCTGCCTTAATATTATTAATAAGGTTTTTCAAATTATTTCAAAGTTGCACCAAGATAACGCATTCCCTCAGGAGACCATTTGAATGGCAGACCAATAATATGTGATTTAAAGCAGTAAACATTTAAAGGTAGAGCTTCAGATTCATCTCAGTTCACCTTATAACCCGAAATGAGCCAAAATCTTCCACTGTCTCCAGAATATATTGAAGAGAGGTGGGTGAGTCAGATACTGTCAACAATATGTCATCCACAAAAAGACCTAGTTTTATTTCTGTTACGTGGGCTGGACACCTTTAATATTATGGTTATTTCTGATTGAAATGGCCAGAGTTTCTAATAATAAAATAAAAAGCAGAAGGCTCAAATTACACCCTTGCGAGGTCCCACGGTTAAACTGAAATTGATTAGAAATTCTACTGTTTGTAATAATTTTAGCTTTTGGTTGTGAATAAATCAAAGAAATATACTTAATGAAATTGGGACCAAATCCAAATTTATACAGTGTTTTGAAGAGATTGGGCCATTCAATGCAGTCGAACGCCTTTTCAGCATCCAACGATTAGCAATTAAGCATACATTCTTCTCTCTGAATTCAGGACAGAGATAGGGCGATATGCTGCACATTGTAAAGGGTTCTTATTTGTTTCGACACGTCTGAAGCTTGAAATGCTGCTTTGGCTCAGGATGAGATTCTTTCTTACTTTTTTTAAAACTTTTTTTTATTGATTTTTTCCAGTGAAAAACAAAACAAAACACAGACATGTAAATATACACTCAGAACAGGTACATCAGACAGGGTCATCTACAGCAAAACACAATGACAGCTGTGGGAGACTATCACTTGATAGAAAAAGGGTTAATTAATTGCTGGTAATTAATTACAGTTTATACGGGACACCACCTTCGTTTGTTAAGCTAGTTTGAATAATCCGAAGGACATTATTCAAATTCAACTGTGCAAGTTTGGCTTAAACAGTTGAAAGCAATTTAATCAGTCTCTTATTCTGAAGCAGTGACTTCTTTCCACGTCTCCATCGATTTTCCACTTCAGATTAAACGTGCACAGACAACGACATAAGGTTAAATATGTTTATTGACTAAATAAATGCAGAGTAAATGATATAAGGTAATAATTCATACGAGTAATGACAAATAAAAGAAAAGGTGAAGATTGTGGGAGTAAATTATTGAACAACGGACTTCGAAGCGATGGTGGATTTGAGTGTAACACTCCGTTCATTCACAAAATCACGGGAGTAATTCCTGTCCTAACGGTACGATATGAGAAATGTTCTATGAGTTTATAAAGTCAAAGTCAAAGCTTTATAGACACCAACTCTGATCTTTGTGACTCCAGCTGTGTGCAGAGATGTCAGCCTACTTGTTGTAGAGGGGGACGTCTGCGGGTTTTCCTCTGATCCTCTCTCGTCTCAGCTGTGGATGCAACAGCTGTTTGGCTGCAGGCCGATGACGGTGGGGTTCCCGTGACGTCACTCTCCCACCCAACGGGATTCCGTTTGAGCGCGTGGCGGGCTGTCAGGCTCGGCTGGATGTCGAATTCTCTGGTCCGCTGGATGTGCTGTTCCGGCTTCTTCAACAGTTCGATTTCTGTACCGGACTTTTGATGCGTGATCAGCGTCTTAGTCAGAGTCTCTTTGGAGTGGTGAAGATTTAGCTTTGACTTATTAACGGATTTCTTGTTTAAAAATGACTGAAGGATGAAACGTTGGCCGGCGAATCGTCCTTAGTCACTAAATACAAGAATAGACAAAACTGGCTTCTTCTGAATGTGGATACGATACTTTAGTAATATATAAAAAGCAAAAGAAAGTAATTTCGCCCTTGCCTACGTTTTTAAAAATAAAAGTTTTCTCAAGTGAAAATCATCACTTGGAAGAATATGCAACCAGTGTTTCAGATTCTTCAGAGCAGGTCGCAAAACTAATCAAGGCACGGAGTCAAAAGTTGAAAAATAAAAAGTTACGCGGCGTGGCAAAAAGTATAGAAGCAAGAAAAACAAGCGAAAAATACGATCGTAAAACAAGAGCAAGAGAAAAACAAGAGCGTACAAGTAAAAGTAAGAGCGAGAATACAAGAGGCCGAGGGACACCATGTGTCCGTCTTTTAAGGCTTAGTAGTAGGCGGTCCGAGGAGCGGCTTGGCCAGTCGCTTCCTTCGGTGATGTCACAGATCTAATCACGGACTTATCAATTATTGCTGAATTAAACTATCCTTCTGAAAGTTTTAAGATCGCGGTTGACTGTTCACCTAAATCCACCATGGTTTTTACACAAACCTTTCGGTTACATGAATAAAAGTAAATAAACGAGATTGCTTAATAGAAAAAGGGAATAATCAGTTAGACTATATGAAACACATGGATACATAACCTCCGCCAGCATTGATGGCTCAAACCTGTTTCATACAGTGCTGACTTATACATTCAAAACATATATCGGAGGAAAGAGAAAAGTATAGATAAACACGATTATGGATTACATTACTTATTCAGGTATTAATTCAGGAATTTATAACTTGGGTTAGGATTACATCAAGAAGATTATAAACATATTAAAACGTAGGTCTGGTCCTCCTGTGGAAAAACATATCATTAAGGCAAAGGTTAGACCACAGCTTGGTATCTTTCTTGGATTAGGAAAGAGATCAGGACTCTCTTCACTTCTGCTGGTATGGAAATGTTTATGGCTTTCTTTTACGATCCTTGATTTGACGGTGACATGGGACCGTCAGATGCTGGTGGTTATCTTTGACGCAGGCTCTTGTCCTTCTAACCAGAAGTTGGGTGAAGGGATAGTTAGTCCACAGATAGGCTTTTGTTGGGAAGTCACAGTTTATAATATAAGAGATGATTTTGTCATGAGGTTGAGAGGGGAGAGTATTAGAAAAGGGGAAGCAGACCCTCGTGATAGAGGACACCAAAGGTTCACGAGGAGGGGGGAGGTCACGCAGACCCACAGCCAGGCCTCCAACAGAAGAACAGCATGGGCCGGGTTCCTACAAAAGCAAGATGTTAAATATACATTCATATGGGATTTATTTGGAATTGATCATTCCAACTTTGGAACAATGTTTGAGCAGAAACTAGTTAGGAATTAATACATACAGACGGGGTATGATCACTGGCAATTTGTAATTGCAACACTAATGTCAGCTGATGGTACATGATTGGCTGATGTTCCCAATGAACTATGGACAAAACACAAATATGATGCAGGATTGATGAAAACTTCAGCACCATTGGTTGTCACATCTTAGTCAGTCTTAGTGATTACAGACCTTGTAAAGCTCAATACCCACTGAATCCAGAACTTATTGAAGGGATAACTCCATTATTTGGTTATTCTGCCGTGTCCAGACTCACCATGTCGTACTCCTATCTTCCCAGTAAAATAGACTCCACAGGAAAATCTACCTACAACTTGCTGATTTGTCCGAGATTTAAAAGCAGTGAATGACGCTGTACATGCCAGAGCACTGGTGGTTCTGTTTCCCCACACAATTCTGTCACAGGTACCTCATGAAAGCAAGTACTTCTCAGTTGTAGATGTAGCAAATGCTTTTTTCAGTATACCCAGTCCCGCCCTGAGTAATTTGGTGCCCCGGGCAAAATCTTAGCCGGCGCCCTCTTTGCATCGCAGTCAAAATACTCACACAGAAACTGCATATATATATTCAAGATTTTATTTCTTTTAAGTCACACCAAATAAAAACTGAGGAAAGAAACAAGTGATAAAAATACAACATAAATAAGACATTGTGTAAACATATTATCTCTCAGCCTCAGAGTGCCGTCTCTCTCTTATCTATCGTCAGCCGCTTTGCAAAACGACCTCCATCTCCTTCCATGTAGCCATGTGGGTATTGTGCTCCTGGCTATCCTCATGAACCTTCAGCAAGTGGCTTGCATTGTTCCAGTCCTTCAGTCCTTCTTTATTAAGTCTATATTCTTTTGGAGAAAACATTTAGCAGCAGAAGCAGTGCAAGCTATCATTTCTGTTTGAGTACATCAGCCAGCTTCTTTTGATTTGTTCAGCATTGACTAAGACTCTGTTACAAAAGTCATGTTGACACTCTCCCATCTTTTTATTTGAACTGGTCCTCTGTGAACTAACTCTCATCTCACTTTGTCAGTGAGAAGAGATGTCCAGTCAGCCTTTAGTCCTGATGCTGTGTCTCTCTGCTGTACTGAGGTAGAGGACAGGAGCACCTGATGCTGTGTCTCTCTGCTGTGCTGAGGTAGAGGACAGGAGCACCTGATGCTGTGTCTCTCTGCTGTGCTGAGGTAGAGGACAGGAGCACCTGATGCTGTGTCTCTGCTGTGCTGAGGTAGAGGACAGGAGCACCTGATGCTGTGTCTCTCTGCTGTGCTGAGGTAGAGGACAGGAGCACCTGATGCTGTGTCTCTCTGCTGTGCTGAGGTAGAGGACAGGAGCACCTGATGCTGTGTCACTCTGCTGTGCTGAGGTAGAGGACAGGAGCACCTGATGCTGTGTCTCTCTGCTGTGCTGAGGTAGAGGACAGGAGCACCTGATGCTGTGTCACTCTGCTGTGCTGAGGTAGAGGACAGGAGCACCTGATGCTGTGTCTCTCTGCTGTGCTGAGGTAGAGGACAGGAGCACCTGATGCTGTGTCACTCTGCTGTGCTGAGGTAGAGGACAGGAGCACCTGATGCTGTGTCACTGGGCTGCTGGTGCTGAAATATGTTAAATGCATCTGAAGAGAGAAGAGAGTATATGTGACCACTGCATGTTACATTTTAAATAAAAATAATAAAAAAACAGATTGGTGTGTGCCATACATAAGACTAATATAGACCAATAATGGAAATGTGATGAGATTCATTCAACTTTATTGTCATTGAAAAGCAATACAGTCTAACCAGAATACAAGTGCAGTGTTTATATTTCACCTGTGAATGATATGTGAAAGCTAAGGTGTGGAGTATTAACAGTAATACACTCTAACTGCACTTTAACACTGATGTAACTTTAACAAACATAAACTGTGACACAATAAACCAAAGGTTTACAACTACACTATTACAAAGGGGATGGAAAACTAACAGCATTTAACTGACATACAAGCAGGAAAGACACCTGTAATAACACCTGAACAGGTCTAACGTTAACTTTCCAAACGTCCCTGATGAACAAAGGTGGAGTAACATTAACACACGTCGACTCAGCTAATTATTGATTATTAAATGATGCTGCTATCGTCCGAAGTAAGCTAGCAGGCTAACACTCTGCTCCAACAACGATCATTGAACTATTAATTTAATTCACTTCATCACATTGACGTTACTGTACCTCTATCTTCTTCACGTTTTCCTTCCTCTTCTTTCCTTCTTTTCCTTCACTGGGTGCTGGATGGTTTCAGTCTTTTGGACCTTGTGGTTCTGCTACAGTATCAGTAAATCTCTCTCTTGGTCTTGGGGTCTCAGTCCGGTCAGATTCAGGCAGCTCGCCTCTCGACCCCCCTCACAGAGGACAGGTACAGTGCAGAGAACCGGGAACCAGAAAAAAGGCCTCTCCGTTAAATAATAGTCCTTGCCATGACGTTATATTGCTGTGGGCTTATATAACATTTCGAAATATTGGAAGCAATGGCACTGTTAATATATATATATATACATATATACTGTATATATACTCATATTTAACATTTTTATCATCATACATTTTTTCTCCCCTGTTTTCGGTGCCCCCCGCCAGTGGCGTGCACAGACTTTTTGAAGGGCAGGGGCAGAAAGAAGGGCACTTTAGCTGCGTTTTGGCTCCCACGAGGGCACTTTATCATGTTTTAACCAGCCAAGGGGGCAGTTTAGTGTGTTTTGCCAACCAGGAGGGCACTTTAGCGCGCGTTTTTCAACAATTGGCCCCCTCCCGCACATCACTGCCCCCCGTGGATGACAGCGCCCATAGCATTTCACTATACTGCCTATGCCCAGGGCCGGCTCTGAGCACACGACTGGCTCTACCAATGAGACGGAATTATCTGGCACAGGAGTTGAGTCAGAGCCTTCTTTTATTGTGAGGTTGATTAGGTGGAGATAGAAACCAGGTGTGCCTCGCTGCACTTGCGAAAGTAGGTCAACTCCGCCTCCGCCACCCTCCAGCACTGCAGGTGAAACAGTGGAGACAAGCAGAAAAAAACAAAGTGCACAACAAAACATAACCAAAGATTAAATCAAACACAACCCAGGCCATGACACAAAACATTGTTTCCAACTGTTTTCTCACTCTTAATGGTGATTGATTAGATTTATCAGACAGGGTGGAGTGGCAGGGTCACAGCAGCAGGTGGACTTCAATAAGGACACGGTGGTTCATTTAATTTAACATGTGAGCTAGTTGTAATATTAAAAGTAGGCCTAGTGAATACTACTGATCTCCTTGGAGGTTTGAGTCGTGCTGTGTCACTGCTCATAGCATCACTATTTTATTGATCAGGTGACAGAGGAACCCCGGACAGGTTGTAGCTCATATAGGGAAGATTCAGGGCTGCAGGTAAATTTGACATGGTGCTATACTAAATGTTTTACTGCATATGTTTGACTGCTTATGTACAGCAGGTAATGCATCGTACAAAGTTAATGTCAGGCTGGCATCATGTGTAATTTCATTAGTGTGCTGCATCAGGGAGAGGCCAGGTGGAGTTACAGGTGAGACCTCAACATAGTAAAACAACAAAGTTCAGATTGACAGAGCTGCTCCTCGTCCTGGAGTGACTCACAGCTCCATCAGCCCTCCCTCTTCTTCCTCCTCTCACACAGCAGCTCCACTCTGTCACTATATTTCCTTGTTCCCTCCCCTTCATATCTACAGTCTGTGGATGGGCGTAACTGAGCTGACAGACCTCATTCGCTGCACAAACACACGTGTTCAGATCAGAGCTCAGACTAGTTTCAGTTATCAGGAAGTGAAACTCAGACGGTCGTTGACACTGAGAGGTGAAATGGAGCAGAAAGCAGTTCAGCTGGACCGAGAGACTTTCTCTTGTTCCATCTGTTTGGATCTACTGAAGGATCCGGTGACTATTCCCTGTGGACACAGCTACTGCAAGAACTGTATTAAAGACCACTGGGACACAGAGGATGAGAAGGGGATCCACAGCTGCCCTCAGTGCAGGAAGAGCTTCACACCGAGGCCTGAGCTGCTGAAAAACACCATGTTAGCAGTTTTAGTGGAGGAGCTGAAGAAGACTGGACTCCAAGCTGCTCCTGCTGATCTCTGCTATGCTGGACCTGAAGATGTGGCCTGTGATGTCTGCACTGGGAGGAAACTGAGAGCTGTCAAGTCCTGTTTGGTCTGTTTGGCGTCTTTCTGTGAGAAACACCTCCAGCATCATTATGAAGCAGCTCCTTTAAAGAAACACAAGCTGGTGGAGCCGTCAGAGAAGCTCCAGGAGAACATCTGCTCTCGTCATGATGAGGTGATGAAGATGTTCTGTCGTACTGATCAGCAGTGTATCTGTATTTTGTGCTCCATGGACGAACATAAAGGCCACGACACAGTGTCGGCTGCAGCAGAGAGGACTGAGAGGCAGAGAGAGCTGGAGGGGAGTCGACACAACATCCAGCAGAGAATCCAGGACAGAGAGGAAGATGTGAAGCTGCTTCAACAGGAGGTGGAGGCCATCAATGGCTCTGCTGATAAAGCAGTGGAGCACAGTGAGAAGATCTTCACCCAGCTGATCCGTCTCATGGAGGAAAGACGCTCTGATGTGAAGCAGCAGGTCAGATCCCAGCAGGAAACTGAAGTGAGTCGAGTCAAAGAGCTTCAGGAGAAGCTGGAGCAGGAGATCACTGAGCTGAAGAGGAAAGACGCTGAGCTGAAGAAGCTCTCACACACAGAGGATCACAACCAGTTTCTACACAACTACCCCTCACTGTCAGCACTCAGTGAGTCTACACACTCATCCAGCATCAAGATCCGTCCTCTCAAGTACTTTGAGGATGTGACAGCAGCTGTGTCAGAGCTCAGAGACAAACTACAGGACGTCCTGAGAGAGACATGGACCAACATCTCACTGACAGAGACTCAAGTGGATGTTTTACTGTCAAACCCACAACCAGAGCCCGAGACCAGAGCTGACTTCTTAAGATATTCACGTGAAATCACACTGGATCCAAACACAGCAAACACATGGCTGTTATTATCTGAGGGGAACAGAAAAGCAACATTCACGAGTCAACAACAGTCTTATTCTAGTCACCCAGACAGATTCACTGGGTGGTATCCTCAGGTCCTGAGTAGAGAGAGTCTGACTGGACGTTGTTACTGGGAGGTGGAGTGGAGAGGAGCAGTTAGTGTAGCAGTCGCATACAAGAATATCAGCAGAGCAGGGAACTCACATGAATGTGTATTTGGATTCAATGACAAATCTTGGATGTTAAATTGTTCCACAAACAGTTATAACTTTTATCACAACAAAGTCCAAACTCCCGTCTCAGGTCCTCAGTCCTCCAGAGTTGGAGTGTACCTGGATCACAGTGCAGGTATTCTGTCCTTCTACAGCGTCTCTGACACCATGACTCTCCTCCACAGAGTCCAGACCACATTCACTCAGCCGCTCTATGCTGGAGTTTGTGTTTGTTCTGAATCCTCTGCTGAGTTCAGTAAAGTCAAATAGTCTGAAGTCATTTCAGGGTCAGTGGGTTAAATTGTGTGTTTCATTCCTTCAGACTTGTTGTGTTTCCATCATTGTTGCTGAGAGCTGATTGTTGTGGCATTTCTTCATTGCACACAGATCAACCTGTCAATCAAACATTGTGGGCGGTACTTTGCCGCCTTCTTGTTGTTGTGTAAATGTTGGACTTTCTTCAGGCGGCGCTCCTTCCTGTGTCTGTTCAGCCACGGAGGCTCTCGCTGCTCCTGATGACTTCACTTCACATGATCATAATCGATAAGGAGATGCTTCATTATTTGCTTGTACATAGCTGAGATTCTGCTCCAACACACTGATTGTGTGGATGAAGTGAATCTGATCATGAAATCACTGAACAAGAGTGCTTTAACAGACTTTACTGACGGGACGTGTGAACAAACTGAAGCTTTAAATCATGAATAAACAAACATGAACAAAGTCTTTTCTCCTCGTCTTCATTCAGGGTTTCATACAGAGCTGACGGAGAACATGTCAAACTAACATGAGAGTTCATTAGCTGAAGTTTGGCTGCAGTTCCTGTATTTTACTCCAGTATTTCCATTTTCTGCTCTGTTGTACTTCCACTCCACTACATTCTGCCAACAATGTAAAAAGAAATATATACAACAAAAATATACAAAATAAAGCAATCTTACAAGGCAGCTTGTGATAAAGAAAAAATGAGATAATATTATTATATTAAACGTAAAGGACCAACGTAGCCTTTGTTAGCACTGATAGCTGTCAGGCTAGCTTTGTTAGCACTGATAGCTGTCAGGCTAGCTTTGTTAGCACTGATAGCTGTCAGGCTAGCTTTGTTAGCACTCATTGTTTTAAAAGTGTGTTGTGATGTTGTAACTCATTGCTGGTTAGCAGCAGCAGCTGGCTGTGGTAACATTAGATATTGGTAAAGCTAAACCATAAAGATTACGCTATAAATGTTAAATCTAAATGTCAAATATGAATATAAATGTTTGAGTTTCAGGCAGCAGATCTCTGCTTCACTCGAGCCAAATACAACCCTGTGAACACAAGAACCTGGATCAGACACGCTGTAAAAAATTAATCAATCAACAAAGCACACAAGAGAGAACGTTGGATTTCTCTTTAAAAAGTTCAATTTCTTTGTGATTTTTAAACAAAAAGAAGTTGAAAAGTTCAACAGACGTTTGATTCTATAAGAAAATGTTTAAAGGTTGAATATGTAATATGCTTATTAAAGCTATATTTTTTCAAAAATAATACATCCACGGGGCGTTTAGAGGGGCGCAGATTAAAAGTAATGCGTTTCCTTGAAAAATTATATCTAGTCTGAAATAAATAATTTGAGAAATTTTGACGGGTTTGACAATGACTTCCTGTTTACATCGTACCAGCCAAATAGCGGCCGGCATTGCAGGTTGCCAATTTCGCAACCTCAGCAAAGCTTGGCACAGCTCGGCTGACACTGGGTAAAATGGCGGAGTCTGCAAGCTCTTCAGAGCCCCAGCGAACGGTGCGTTATCTGTCCCAGCAGCTGAGTGACCAGAGAAGAGCAAAAACCAGAGTAAATATCGGTGAAGCATACGCTCGATGGACTCAGGTAAAGGATTTCCACGGCATCAAAACACGCGGAAGTGGCGAACTTTCTCCTGGATCGGTAAGCTAACTCGCTTGCTAACTTAGCTAACGTTACCTGTCGGTCAAACTCCTCTGCTATACTTATTTTCATTATATCACGTTGATCCTAGATATGAGAATACTGATCGTGACCCATCGACCTCCACACCCAGTAAACGGAGGAAACGGAGGCGGCTCAAACCTCCTGCCCTGTCCAAACCTGGCAACCCGACTGCTGGAATTACCTTTTTGCTGTTGCGACCACGATCTTGAGACACTAGATGGCGGCATTCAGCTCGTATTCCTGATCAAAAACAGGAAGTGAGATTGTCAGTTTGGATTTCAACCTCTCTGTGTCCTCATGTCTGCAGAGCTTCTGTAGCAGAGGTTACAGCTGAGCTGATCTCACCATCCAGTCACAGTCTCTTATGATTTATACTGTTTTATCAGTTAAAGGAACAGTTCACTTAAAAACAGACATCCAGTCATTATCTCCTCCCTCCATGCTGACGGAAAATCAGGTTTATCTGGGGACTAAAACTTAAGAAACATCATAAAATTCTCTAAAACTACATTTAAACTTTGCTGAATTATCTGTTGGCACTTCCTGTTAGCAATGAACCTGTGGATGTAAAGACAACTATCACTGGATCACTTGTTGTCTAAATGCTAAATGTTAAATATAAATGTTAAATATAAATCTGAATGTTCAATCTAAATGCTAAATTTTAAACCTAAATGTTAAATATAAATCTAAATGTTCAATTGAAATCTAAATTGAAATGTTAGATCTAAATGTTGAATGTTAAATATAATAATAAATGTTAAATATAAATGTTTAATATAAATGTTACATTTAAATATAAATATTATTGTTAAATCTAAATACTAAATGTTAACTCTAAATCTAAATGTTAGATCTATGTGTTCAATTTAAATCTAAATGTTCAATTTAAATCGAAATCTAAATGTTAAATCTAAATGTTGAATGTTGAATATAATGATGAATGTTAAATATAAATGTTAAATGTTAAATATAAATGCTGAATATAATTATGAATGTTAAATATAAATGTTAAATATGAATCTAAATGGTAAATCTAAATGTTAAATTTGAATATAAATCAAATTGTTAAATCTAAATGCTAAATGTTAAATCTAAATCTAAAAGTTAAATCTAAATCTAAATGTTTGATATAAATATAAATGTTAAGTATAAATGTTGAATGTTAAATATAAATATAAATGTTCCATTTAAATCTAAATGTTAAATATAAATCTAAATGTTAAATTTATACCTAAGTCTAGATGTTAAATCTAAATGTTGAATATTAAATATAAATGTTAAATTTAAATCTAAATGTTAAATGTTCAATCTGAATCTAAATGTTAAATCTAAATGCTAAATATTAAATATGAATCTAAATGTTAAATATAAATATAAATGGTTGAGTTTCAGGCTGCTGTATGTGAGTGCGATCGGAAGGCGGCTCTCTGCTTCGCTGGATCCAGACACAACCCTCGACACAAGGACCTGGATCAGACATGCTGTAAAAAAATTAATTACCCAACAAAACACACAAGAGAGAACGTTGCAATTCTCTTTAAAAATTTTAATTTTTCATTATTTTTAAACAAAAAGAAGTTTAAAAGTTTAAAAGAAGTTTGATTCTATAAAAACATGTTTAACTTGATCAAAAACAGGAAGTGAGATTCTCAGTTTAGATTTCAACCTCTCTGTGTCCTCATGTCTGCAGAGCTTCTGTAGCAGAGGTTACAGCTGAGCTGACCTCACCATCCAGTCACAGTCTCTTATGATTTATACTGTTTTATCAGTTAAAGGAACAGTTCACGTAAAAATACAAATCCAGTCATTATCTCCTCCTTCCATGCAAAAAATATTCCATCCAAAACATCATAAAATTCTCTAAAACTACATTTAAACTTTGCTGAATTATCTGTTAGCACTTCATGTTAGCAGTGAACCTGTGGATGTACAGACAACTATCACTGGATCACTGTGATACTGAAGACAACTTAAAAACATGATTTTTTAAGGCAAGTTCTGCACATGTGAGAAATGACTGGATTTTCATTTGTGGGTGAACTGTTCCTTTAAAAAATAATCAAAATCACGTGTTGTGTGTTTATGCATCGTGTGTAACTACAAATCTACAGACAAATACAAATCTGGGTCCAATCAGTTCAGCATCTAAATAAGAACATTCATGTGTGTTTCTCGTGTCTTCTGTCAGTTTCTGATTGATACTAATTTATAAAAGAGGAAGCTTTAAACCACCATCATTATGGATTATAAATTGACATCATTGTGCAGAAATCTGAACTAGAATCGGTGCAAGATTTCCACAGTTTGAGATTACAGGAAGATAAAAACATCACGAGAACATTTAGGTCCAAAACACTCCAAGCAGCAGCAACAACACGTTATTATTATGTAACACAGTCTAATGTACATATAATAAAATTTACGGTCATGTACTCTCAGTTTAGGTTAATCAGAAGCAATATGTACGTTCAAGGAGGATTGATGGGACAGGACAACGGTTTGGAAAGAGTAGTTACAAAATGACTTTATTGGCAACAGTGCCACCTTTAAATACAAAACATAAAATATTTCAGATGTGACTGAAATCCCTTCTTGTATCAGAAGTTATCAACAACTCAGAAAATTTCGCTGCAAAAGCGCTTAATAGAACAACAAAGCACTTCACAGTATGAGTTATGAAATATGGGCCCAAAATAATAAACAGAAGAATAAAGAAAATTTAGTCGAGTCCAAAAAGAGTCCAAGAAAAGTCAAGTCGGGGTTTAAGTCAATGTTCACAGTTTGTTCATCTACCCGGTTAGTGTGATTTTATGCTCTATGTCTTATCTGTATGAAGAAATGATCTTTCCAGTGCACAGTGAAGCTCCCGCTGACGTCACACCCTCCACGCGTGTAGGCCTGCGTCCCGCTCCACGATCCACGTCTAGGCTCTGGCTCGTCATCAGAATTCACTCATACAAAAAAAACAACCTGCATAGGGCAGTAGTAGCAATATCTCTTTTAAATACAATCTTATTTATCTCATTAATCTCTCTTCTTCATGAATGTATCTTAAATGTACAGCATGAATTCTCTTTTTATCTTAAATCAATGTACATTATTATTATTATTTTTATTAAATGACAAAGTATCATATACAGCTGCACAATAACTTTTTAACAGCTAAACACACAATGTATATGAATTTTAAATGGTTTCTTAAATTCTTAACTCATCACAGCTAAATGTACACAATTTATGTAACTTCTGTAACTCAAAAGCACACAGCTGCACGTGTTTTAGCTCAACAACTAGGCTCAAACCAGTTTAAACCAGCTTCCTTGGCTCTATAGCATGTGCTAGCACAGTTAACACATATGTAATCCCTTCTCCAAAGAAACACACAATAAAATACAATTTCAACCGCAACACAGATATTTATCTGTCTCTGGTTGGCTTTTTAAACACTATCACAGAACATTACTATACACAGTGGAGACATATTCAATACAATTAGCAGGTAATTAGTCGTGGTCGGCATCGCTAGCATGCTACGCTAATCGTTCACAGCATTTACTCACCGGAGTTTTCACTCTACGAAAAAAATCAATATCCACACGGTCAGGTTCAGCAAAAAAAAATCTGACTACGGAGGTCCTCAGAACAGATAACTCGAACAAAATTGTAGTCTTAACAACTTCACAGGCTGTTATCAACCTTCTAAAACTAGCTTGTCTCTCTTGTGTTACTCTCGTCTGCATCGGTGCGTTGAAAAAAGACCTAGAACAGAGAAAAACAAGAAAACTAAAGGCGCTGCCAGTGTTTGTCTGGGATGAATGCACACCCCTGCTGGTGAAACTAAGCAACTACATTTAAAATCTACAAGGCTGTACAACTCAACACACTGTTCAACTGTAAACATTTGGGGATAACACTGTGTGTGTGTGTAACTAACGGGTGTTACAATTATTTCAAAATAAGAGTCTTCTTCTTCTTGCAAGTGCTGTAGTGTAGGCAACTGTTTCAGTTTCTTGGAGAAGTTTCACCAACAGGCTTCTTCAGTTCTAACTAACTGGCGGAGAGCTGCAGGGTTTTACACTCCGTGTGTCTGAGTGTCCTTGAAGAGCCGTTAAGGACACGTGTGGGTCGTTGGTCCAATCAGCCTTCATGTGTGTTGCTAAGTCCAGGTGAGTCCAGGTGAGTCCAGGTGTGACTGGTTGTTAAACTGTCTGGGGAGAGAACTCAGTACTACATTGTAGGAGGATGATCAGTAATGTCTGAGGTCACCTCCTCTGTTTAAAGACGGTCGTTCCAGTTTGACACAGATGGATTCTTTTACTCCTCGTTCAAACCGTCTGTCTTCTCTGGACAACATGTTCACATTGTCGTCCTCAAAGAACGATTTGTCTCCTTCAGATGTCAGTGGACAGCTGAAAAAGTTGCTGAAAACATAATTTCCTTGCCCTTCTCTGGCATAAAAATATGTGCACACTCATAGGTGAGTAAATGTTAACTTTTTATAGTTTAATGCAATTTAATTGCTCATTAAATAGAGGAAAATTGTTAAAATGCAACTGTTGCCTTGAGGCAATAACGTACTATAATGGAAAATTATATATGTTGCCTTGAGGCAACAGTGTACCATTATGGAATCAACATGGCAGCATGACATGTTGGTAGAGTGTGTTTAGGTACACTATATTGCCAAAGGTATTCACTCACCCATCCAAATAATTGAAATCAGGTGTTCCAATCACTTCCATGGCCACAGGTGTATAAAAACAAGCACCTTGGCATGCAGACTGTTTCTGCAAACATTTGTGAAAGAATGGGTCGCTCTCTGGAGCTCAGTGAATTCCAGCGTGGTACTGTGATAGGATGCCACCTGTGCAACAAGTCCAGTCGTGAAATTTCCTCGTTCCTAAATATTCCACAGTCAGCTGTCAGTGGTATTATAACGAAGTGGAAGCGATTGGGAACGACAGCAACTCAGCCACGAAGTGGTGGGCCACTTAAAATGATGGAGCGGGTCAGCGGATGCTGAGGTGCATAGTGAGCAGAGGTCGCCAACTTTCTGCAGAGTTAATTGCTACAGACCTCCAAACTTCATATGGCCTTCAGATGAGCTCAAGAACAGTGCGTAGAGAGCTTCATGGAATGGGTTTCCAGGGCAAACCTTTGGGTTTCCAAAGGTGTGGCATAGAAAGCTGCATAGAACACCTTTGGGATGAATTAGAGCGGAGACTGAGAGCCAGGCCTTCCTGTCCAACATCAGTGTGACCTCACAAATGCACTTCTGGAAGAAGTTCCAAAAAAATGATAAAATCAAAAAATTATTTTGATTGTGTTCATTTAGTCTATTTTAAGACATAAAAACACTCCAACCATTTTTTTCCTAACTCGCATCATGATGCGTACCATAGAGGGTTGAATTGAACTGGGATATGATGTTTATTAAAGATCCTCCTGAGATGTTCTGCGACTCAGGGAATGATGATGTTGTTGAGTTTTGCTTTATCTAAAAACTGCAACATGTAAACATTTCCTGACTGATAGAAAAACAAGAGATAATTGTAATAATATAGATTCAAAGATATAAATTACTGAATAACTTTAAAACGAGATATTTCATCTCATCTCTCAAAAAATCTAAGATATTAAATCTTGGTGAGCTCAGAAGTTTTTCTGCTCGTCATCTTGTTTGATAGAGTGAATACACAGATGTTGAATTTGTACAGTAGGTACTACTCAGGAAAATGTAGAAATATATAATTTATCTTTCTAGTTGTCTAAGCTGGTGAGGCACTGGGCTAACTACGATTCTCAGCTGGATTGGATAAAGATAGAAATGGACATGGTGGCTCCCTCCAGAACCAAACAGGCTCTTTCTCAGATTAAAGTGGTTGAGGGGAAAAAATCCCATTCTGAAGAACTCTCAGTGGTCTGAGGTGCAAAAGGTTGATGGGAAATCACAATACAAGCAGGAACATTCTTCCATATGGGATAACCCACGTATCGTGATGGGTAAACACTCATTTTGTTGGGATCCTTGGCAGAGGAATGGTATATGTGTGATTGATGATCTATATAAGTCATATCAGGAGCTGGTAGATCAATTTCTTTTGGAGGGAAGGGGTGAATTATGTAAATATCTACAACTAAGGAGCAGCGTGTGAAGTGTGTTCCCACTTAACAGAAGTATGGAGGAATCTAATATGTTGATCTGCCAAGTACAATGCATAGTGTGTTAGTTGTGAGTAGGCGAGGACCCAGAAGCAGAGACCGGAGACAGGGCTGGCAAGGGAAAAGAGTTTATTTGGAACTGAAGCGCAGGCGATGGGTTGATGCGAGGTCCAGGGGTGATCGGGGCCCGCAGACGGACCACCCGGAGTTCGGCCGAGCCGGCGGGCTGGTAGAGGATCGACAAGCAGGTAGGCAGGCGGCCAGCTGGCGGCGGAGCAGAGCGACGCTGGGGTTCTGTGCGGGAGAAGCCGGACAAGACGAGTGTTAGTAGGGAAGGCAAAATCACAAAACGAGTAACGGCAAGCTTAAGAACGTGTTCCTGAACGGCACTAGCGATCACCATAAGATACTGGATAATCTGGCATCGGAGTCGAGGGGAGACCGGGGTTATGTAGTCGGCAGGTGATGAGACGATGAAGAGCGGGTGTGCCACTCTGCCGTCGCCACACCTCCAGCCACACACACCAAGGGAGAGCAGGTGAGGGGGAAAAGGGAGGGAACAAGGAGGTAGACAGGGGAAACATAGGAAAGAGCAACACACAGTCCGGCTGTCCCAGCAACACTGTGACAGTACCCCCCCCCCCCCCCCACCCCCCACCCCCCTAACGGGTGCCTCCGGGCACCCTACCGGGCTTATCCGGAAACTCCCGGTAAAAGTCAGTAAGTAGGGTATTATCCATAATAAGCGAGCGGGAGACCCAGGAGCGCTCCTCAGGACCATAACCCTTCCAGTCCACCAAGTACTGGAAGCCGCGTCCCCGGCGGCGAGCATCCAGCAGGCGACGAACGGTGTAGACAGGCTGGCCATCCACCAGCCGGGGCGGGGGAGGGGGCTCGGTCAGGGGGCTCAGTGGGCTGGAGGACACAGGTTTAAGATTGGTTGGGCAGTTGCTCGGGGGGGGCTGAGTGAATGGCGCCGCCCTGATGGAGCATTCAATGTCCCACCTGGCAGCGGCGACAATACACTGGGGGGGTAGGATGGGCTCAGCCGTCCCCTCCTCATCCGAGTGGGAAAACTGCTGGGAGGGCGCGTCTGGCTTGGTGTTCCGGGAGCCTGGGCGGTAGGAGAGGGTGAACTGGAAGCGTCCCAGGAATAGTGCCCAGCGAGCCTGGCGGGAATTTAGACGCTTGGCAGAGCGGAGATAGATGAGGTTGCGGTGGTCGGTCCAGACGAGGAAGGGAAGGGCCGCTCCCTCAAGCCAGTGTCTCCACTCCTGGAGAGCGAGGACGACAGCTAGTAACTAACGGTTCCCCACGTCGTAGTTTACGGTTCCCCACGTCGTAGACGAACGCCTTCTCAGCGGCAGGTGTCCACAGGTAAGGGAGCTTGGTGGAGGTGAGCCGGGTTAAGGGGGCCGCCACACAACTATAGTTTCGGATAAAGCGGCGGTAGAAATTAGCAAAGCCGAGGAAGCGCTGGAGTTGTTTCCGACTCTCCAGAGCCGGCCAGTCCGCTACCGCTCGTACCTTGGAGGGATCTGCCTTGAGTTGCCCCCGCTCAATGACAAATCCCAGGAACTCCACTGAGGCAGAGTGGAAGATGCACTTTTCGGCCTTGACGAACAGCTTATTTTTAATGTCTTTAATGTACAGCTCCATGGCTTCTCGTTCGGGACGGGAGAGGTTGTACAGGTGGCTGGAGGGGAGCGTGGCACCAGGAAGCAGGTCGATCGCGCAGTCGTAGGGTCGGTGGGAAGGTAGAGAGTGTGCTCGGTCCTTACTGAATGCGTCACCTAGGTCGTGATAGGGAGGAGGGACCAAGGAGAGGTCGGCAGGTGTCGGACGGACAGGTGTCTGTAGGTTACAGGAGGAGGCCGCCGAGTGAAGACAGGCGGCATGGCAGTGGACACTCCAGCCCACCACCCTGGAGAGCGACCAGTCTATTTGGGGGTTGTGTAATCTCAGCCAAGGGAGGCCTAAAACTACGGGGGATTGGGGTGAGGGAATAATTAGCAGGTGAATTTTCTCACTATGATTCCCCGACAGGAGGAGGGATAACGGGGCAGTGCGGTGAGTGATGCGGGCGAGGAGTCTGCCATCTAAGGTGAAAACCTCCTTAGGTGTGGGAAGGGGGAGTGTGGGGATGTGAGCCTGTTTCACCGTGGCGGAGTCAATGAAATTATCGTCCGAGCCTGAGTCGACGAGAACTTGAAGAGGTAGAGACCGGAGGGGCCAGGAGAAAATGCCCTGGAGCTGTATGCGGGTGGGAGAAGTAGTTGTGGTGGTCGTGCGGCTCATCAGCGTCCCCCGGTCGCGTGATGAGCCCGGTCTTTTGGTCGAGCCGGGCAAGTGGGGCACAGGGAGACCACATGGCCGGTCTCTCCACAGTATAGGCACAGTCCATCCCTCATATGGTGCAGACGCTGAGCCTGGGAAAGATGCATGCGTCCAAGCTGCATGTGCTCCTCGGGAGGCGGGGAAGCGGGCGCACCGGTTGGGTTGGATGGGGTCCCGGACTGTGGCCGGTTTGGAAGAATAGCTGGGGGAGACTTTAGGGCCCTTTCTCTGCGCCTCTCTCTCAGTCTGTTATCCAACCTGATGGCCAGCGAAATAAGCTCCTCTAGTGAGGAGGTGTCATCACGGGCAGCCAGCTCGTCTTGGATGTTCTCCGCTAGGCCCTGTAAAAACACCCCCTGGAGCGCTGCTACATCCCACCTAGTCTCTGCGGCCAAAATTCTAAAATTTACGGCTTAATCGGCCACGGAGTTAGCCCCCTGTTTAAGGGAAAGCAGACGTTTGGAGACCTCCCGCCCCTGCACTGGCTGATCAAAAATCTTAAGTAACTCGCCAGAAAATAAGGCAAATGAGGAACAAAAGGGGGACCTAGCTTTGGAGGCGGCTACCCCCCAATGAGACGCCCTATCTTCCAGTAGGCTCATAACAAACGCTATCTTAGCTCTGTCAGTGACATAGGTGCTGGGCTGCTGATCGAAAACGATGTTGCACCGGTGCAAGAACTTCCCACATTGCCCTAACTGACCAGAATAGCGAAGCAGGGATGGGGATGATAGGTTCACGGGACGTTGGAAGAGGGCCCGCCGGGGCAGGTGGTGGAGCAGGCTGGGGAGGAGTGGCTCCGGAGGCGCTGGCGGAGAGCTGGGCGTGGAGTTGGTCCATGCGATTCCCTAGCTGCGTAACGCCGGTGGTCAACCCGCGGAAAGCCTCCATTACCTCGCGGAGGGTCTGATCGTGGTTGCCCAGCATGATCCCCTGAGCTGAGACGTCTCCGCTGGGTCCATCCTTGGCCAGATTATTCTGTTAGATGTGAGTAGGCGAGGACCCAGAAGCAGAGACCGGAGACAGGGCTGGCAAGGGAAAAGAGTTTATTTGGAACTGAAGCGCAGACGATGGGTCGATGCAAGATCCAGGGGTGATCGGGGCACGCAGACGGACCGCCCGGAGTTCGGCCGAGCCGGCGGGCTGGTAGAGGGTCGACAAGCAGGTAGGCAGGCGGCCGGCTGGCGGCGGAGCAGAGCAACGCTGGGGTTCTGTGCGGGAGAAGCCGTCACAAGACGAGTGTTAGTAGGGAAGGCAAAATCACAAAACGAGTAACGGCAAGCTTAAGAACGTGTTCCTGAACGGCACTAGCGATCACCATAAGATACTGGATAATCTGGCATCGGAGTCGAGGGGAGACCGGGGTTATGTAGTCGGCAGGTGATGAGAGGATGAAGAGCGGGTGTGCCACTCTGCCGTCGCCACACCTCCAGCCACACACACCGAGGGAGAGCAGGTGAGGGGAAAAGGGAGGGAACAAGGAGGTAGACAGGGGAAACATAGGAAAGAGCAACACACAGTCCGGCTGTCCCAGCAACACTGTGACAAAGTGCTTCAATATTATACAAACATATAATGGAATTACAAAGTGTGAATACTGAGAATCTTACATTAATATGGCAAAGAGATTTAGAATGTGAAATAAGTAAAGAGAAATGGCATCATATAGTTTCCAGGGTCGGTTGGGCCACTAGAGATATTAGAAGCAGATTTACTCATTACAGAATCACACATAGATATTACTACACTCCTGTGGAGCTTTTTAGAACGGGCTTAGTAGAAGACAAAAGGTGTTGGAAGTGTACGGGCCTTTTGGGAATGTCCTGTTGTGTTACCTTTCTGGAAGGAAGTATTAAGGAAACTGGGAGATTGGTTGGGACACTGGATACAGGAGTCTCCACTGTTCTGTCTCCTGGGAGAAAGCACACTTTTGCCACAAGGAGTCAACAAAGGACAGCATGCACTAATAACTGCAGGCCTCATCACTGCAGCGAGGCTGATACTGAGGAACTGGAAGAGCTCATGTTCATGTATGTAACAAAAGAAATGAACCCGTTATCACGGGAAAACAGAGGACATAAAATGACTGAATGCATGGCCCTTTAGGGCTTCCGTAGATCACTCCCAACTGTCAGTCAGCTGTTTATCTGAAATATCAGCAAAGCCTGAGGAGCCAAGAAACATTTTACAACTACAAACTTTGATGTTTTCAAGTGTGGAGCAGGTTTTAACTGAGGCTCTGTTGTAAAAGAGGGAACAAAGTTCAGATTGACAGAGCTGCTCCTCGTCCTGGAGTGACTCACAGCTCCATCAGCCCTCCCTCTTCTTCCTCCTCTCACACAGCAGCTCCACTCTGTCACTATATTTCCTTGTTCCCTCCCCTTCATATCTACAGTCTGTGGATGGGCGTAACTGAGCTGACAGACCTCATTCGCTGCACAAACACACGTGTTCAGATCAGAGCTCAGACTAGTTTCAGTTATCAGGAAGTGAAACTCAGACGGTCGTTGACACTGAGAGGTGAAATGGAGCAGAAAGCAGTTCAGCTGGACCGAGAGACTTTCTCTTGTTCCATCTGTTTGGATCTACTGAAGGATCCGGTGACTATTCCCTGTGGACACAGCTACTGCAAGAACTGTATTAAAGACCACTGGGACACAGAGGATGAGAAGGGGATCCACAGCTGCCCTCAGTGCAGGAAGAGCTTCACACCGAGGCCTGAGCTGCTGAAAAACACCATGTTAGCAGTTTTAGTGGAGGAGCTGAAGAAGACTGGACTCCAAGCTGCTCCTGCTGATCTCTGCTATGCTGGACCTGAAGATGTGGCCTGTGATGTCTGCACTGGGAGGAAACTGAGAGCTGTCAAGTCCTGTTTATCCTGTCCGGCCTCTTACTGTGAGAAACACCTCCAGCATCATTATGAAGCAGCTCCTTTAAAGAAACACAAGCTGGTGGAGCCGTCAGAGAAGCTCCAGGAGAACATCTGCTCTCGTCACGATGAGGTGATGAAGATGTTCTGTCGTACTGATCAGCAGTGTATCTGTTATCTCTGTTCCATGGACGAACATAAAGGCCACGACACAGTGTCAGCTGCAGCAGAGAGGACTGAGAGGCAGAGAGAGCTGGAGGGGAGTCGACACAACATCCAGCAGAGAATCCAGGACAGAGAGGAAGATGTGAAGCTGCTTCAACAGGAGGTGGAGGCCATCAATGGCTCTGCTGATAAAGCAGTGGAGCACAGTGAGAAGATCTTCACCCAGCTGTTCCGTCTCATGGAGAAAAGACGCTCTGATGTGAAGCAGCAGGTCAGATCCCAGCAGGAAACTGAAGTGAGTCGAGTCAAAGAGCTTCAGGAGAAGCTGGAGCAGGAGATCACTGAGCTGAAGAGGAAAGACGCTGAGCTGAAGAAGCTCTCACACACAGAGGATCACAACCAGTTTCTACACAACTACCCCTCACTGTCAGCACTCAGTGAGTCTACACACTCATCCAGCATCAAGATCCGTCCTCTCAAGTACTTTGAGGATGTGACAGCAGCTGTGTCAGAGCTCAGAGACAAACTACAGGACGTCCTGAGAGAGACATGGACCAACATCTCACTGACAGAGACTCAAGTGGATGTTTTACTGTCAAACCCACAACCAGAGCCCGAGACCAGAGCTGACTTCTTAAGATATTCACGTGAAATCACACTGGATCCAAACACAGCAAACACACAGCTGTTATTATCTGAGGGGAACAGAAAAGTAACAAACACGTTTCAACAACAGTCTTATTCTAGTCACCCAGACAGATTCACTGACTGGTATTATCAGGTCCTGAGTAGAGAGAGTCTGACTGGACGTTGTTACTGGGAGGTGGAGAGGAGAGGAGGAGTTTATGTAGCAGTCGCATACAAGAATATCAGCAGAGCAGGGAGGTCACATGAATGTTACTTTGGATTCAATGACAAATCTTGGATGTTATATTGTTCCACAGACAGTTATAACTTTTATCACAACAAAGTCCAAACTCCCGTCTCAGGTCCTCAGTCCTCCAGAGTTGGAGTGTACCTGGATCACAGTGCAGGTATTCTGTCCTTCTACAGCGTCTCTGACACCATGACTCTCCTCCACAGAGTCCAGACCACATTCACTCAGCCTCTCTATGCTGGAGTTTGGGTTTATCTTGAATCCACTGCTGAGTTCAGTAAACTCAAATAGTCTGAAGTCATTTCAGGGTCAGTGGGTTAAATTGTGTGTTTCATTCCTTCAGACTTGTTGTGTTTCCATCATTGTTGCTGAGAGCTGATTGTTGTGGCATTTCTTCACTGCACACAGATCAACCTGTCAATCAAACATTGTGGGCGGTACTTTGCCGCCTTCTTGTTGTTGTGTAAATGTTGGACTTTCTTCAGGCGGCGCTCCTTCCTGTGTCTGTTCAGCCACGGAGGCTCTCGCTGCTCCTGATGACTTCACTTCACATGATCATAATCAATAAGGAGATGCTTCATTATTTGCTTGTACATAGCTGAGATTCTGCTCCAACACACTGATTGTGTGGATGAAGTCAATCTGATCATGAAATCACTGAACAAGAGTGCTTTAACAGACTTTACTGACGGGACGTGTGAACAAACTGAAGCTTTAAATCATGAATAAACAAACATGAACAGAGTATTTTCTCCTCGTCTTCATTCAGGGTTTCATACAGAGCTGATGGAGAACATGTCAAACTAATATGAGAGTTCATTAGCTGAAGTTTGGCTGCAGTTCCTGTATTTTACTCCAGTATTTCCATTTTCTGCTCTGTTGTACTTCCACTCCACTACATTCTGCCAACAATGTAAAAAGAAATATATACAACAAAAATATACAAAATAAAGCAATCTTACAAGGCAGCATGTGATAAAGAAAAAATGAGATAATATTATTATATTAAATGTAAACAACCAACGTAGCCTTTGTTAGCACTGATAGCTGTCAGGCTAGCTTTGTTAGCACTCATTGTTTTGAAAGTGTGTTGTGATGTTGTAACTCATTGCTGGTTAGCAGCAGCAGCTGGCTGTGGTAACATTATATGTTGGTAAAGCTAAAACATAAAGATTAGTGGTGCTACATGTTTTATTTTAATGTTTCCCTCAGTGATTCCATCAGTATGCCATCGGGCAGCAGCTCTCTGCTTCACTCGAGCCAAATACAACCCTGAACACAAGAACCTGGATCAGACACGCTGCAAAAAATGAATTAACCAACAAAACACACAAGAGAGAACGTTGGATTTCTCTTTAAAAAGTTTAATTTCTACATGATTTTTAAACAAAACTTGATTTAAAAGAAGTTTGATTCTATAAAAACATGTTTAACTTGATCAAAAACAGGAAGTGAGATTGTCAGTTTGGATTTCAACCTCTCTGTGTCCTCATGTCTGCAGAGCTTCTGTAGCAGAGGTTACAGCTGAGCTGATCTCACCATCCAGTCACAGTCTCTTATGATTTATACTGTTTTATCAGTTAAAGGAACAGTTCACTTAGAAATACAAATCCAGTCATTATCTCCTCCCTCCATGCTGATGGAAAGCCGGGTGTATCTGGGGACTAAAACTTAAAAAACATCATAAATTCTCTAAAACTACATTTAAACTTTGCTGAATTATCTGTTAGCACTTCCTGTTAGCAGTGAACCTGTGGATGTACAGACAACTATCACTGGATCACTGTGATACTGAAGACAACTTAAAAACATGATTTTTCTAAGGCAAGTTCTGCACATATGAGGAGCGTCCTTTCTTTGAGGATTTGTAAGCAGGTTGATGAAGTCCTCCTCTCCTCCTCCTGATGATATAAAGTCAGGTGAAGTGTCGTCGTCCACAGAACATTTCTGGAGCTTCACAGTAAAACAGAGTTGCTGACAAAGCAGCTGACTAATAAAGTTTGTATTATTACCTCATTAATAATGTAAATATTGTAAATCTTCTCAAAAACTACAGAGTGCTCCTTTAACTTCAGTGCAGAGACATTATTATTATCAGGCCTAAACAGGCAGTTATGTAATTAAAGACGCATCATTTAAGAACTTTAGTTGAAACATGAAACATAACAGATTCTGATGTTGTGATATATGATGTTAGCATGCTAACCAGCTAGCAACAACCTGCTCTGGTCCAACAACCAGGTGCACAAACACTCTCCTCAGCTGATTCTTACATACTGCTCCTTTACACTTTACATCTGTAGATCAGTCACTTTATTCTTGATTATGAAGTTTTATTGATCTTTAATAAGCAATTTATGAAGGCTAAATATGAAAAAAATACATTTTCAGTTGGACTGAGCTGCTGAAGTGATAGAAACTGATGAAAAGCTGATAAATGTGTGATAACTGCGGGGTAATTACAAAGACATTTGAAAGATGTTACTTGGTATGAACCTCCTACATACCACGACACCTGAGGACCTGTGACATGAAGTGTTGACTAACTGACATCTGGAGGAAATGTTCAGCTCAGCCACAGAAACTCCAGACGAGAGGACGAGAAACTCAAGTCAAGTAAGTTTTATTAAGAATGTTTTCACTTTAGGACACTGGCCGTACAACACAGTGTAATATACATCTGTACTTTCAAATTAAAAAAAGGACAAAGAAGGACATAAAAAATAAACCCTCAAATTTTCATGACAAAGTCAAAAATGTCACGTACACAGAAAACGGGGACGATCACTCCCGAGACTCGGTCGACACATTCACTTGCATTGCGTGAGCACTCCGACGGTCCAGGAGACGAGAGCGGAGGTCGGTGCTGTGGTGCATCGTGGGACAAAGTGCTTTATAGAAGCGCAGAGTGGGTGGAGTGGATGGGTGGAGGTCAGGTGCAAATGTTCAAAAGGTTTTAGAGTAAAAAACAGACAAACATCCGTCCACTTCTGAGCCGACACCCCGACGCTCTGACAGCAAAGATTGTGCATGCACGTTAACGCGGACAAGACGGAGGAGGGATTGCACATCCTATAGAAAACATGATGGAGTGTGTGTGTGTGTGTGTGTGTGTGTGTGGGGGTGGGGGGGGTGGGGGGGGTGGAGGTATGGCTTAAAATGGATGTTAACACTCATTCAACCTGTTAAAGAGATTTCATGGAGACTGAAGTGTGAGTTTGTGCTGAGAGTTCATGATTGACACAACAGCCCCCGTCCCTCCCCGACAAAGACAAGAACATCAACAGTACGCAGCGATGTGACACTGGAGTGTAGTGATGTAGTGATGCGCCTTAAAAAGGAGCATTTCACCACAAAACATGAAAAGTCAGACATGATGGGGAACATTTCTGGAGCTTGACAGCAGAGCTGCGTTCTCCTAAACAACTGAAGAAGCTGGGAACGACAGAAGAAACATCAAATGTCTGCAAACAGCTCGTCTGCTGTGATCCAAGAGGAGACAATATACCGACCCGCTTATCATCTTCACTGTAGCTGCTCAGATAAATGTGTGCACGCCGCGCTTGAACACCCAAATCTGAGAGGTTACTTGATCCCAGAAAACCGTTTTCACACCGAGCAAAAAAACACTAACGTGGCTTAAAAACGAGCAGTGAACACCCTCGCTTCCTCCACTCCTCAGGTTGGAAGTAAAGGCTGCTGGCTTGTTAATACTTTTAAATGTGTCTCTGTTCAAGCAGCTCAAACATCATTTAGTCAGCGCTCAGTTAAACAGACATTAAGTCAAAGATATTTAAAAAACTAAACACTCAGCAGAGAGCAGAGAGAAACGAGATGTATACATGTTGAAGCTCTGTCGGCTCTAACAGGACAGTTTCTCTCTTTTATCTATTATTTAACTGTTGTAGCATCTTTCAGTCGTGCTGACAAATGAAAGGATGGTTTGCTCAGTGTGTGCGTCTTCCTGGATGTTTCAACAGAGAGAAGCGTTTATCACGGGACGCATCGCTGACTTTCTACAGACGACGTCTACGTCTTTATCAGGATTTCGACACGTAAATAACATCTCTACAAATCAGTTTGTTGTCTCAGGGCTTGTGGAGATTTGGATGCCAGCAGACGAGCTGCATGGAGACATTTTCCTTTTTATTTTTTAAAAAGTTCCCAGCTACTTCAGGCAGTTCTGAAACGTCACCTGACCTCCATCTGCAAGAGGGCGAGTAGATCATGACTGAATGTTCATTTCTGGGTGAACTGTCCCTTTAATGCTGCCAAAACTAGCTCTCCGTCTTTGTTACATCATTGATTATACAAATATAACATCTTCTGATTTCTAACATGATTTACAGACGATCAGGTCAGCAGTGATTTGTTCTCTACGTTCATCAGAGTCTGAAATGTGATCCTGCGGCGCTGCTTGTGTGACGTCCGCCGACCGCCACTGAAAACAGGAACGTGTCCGACGCAGGAAACTAAAACACAAACATCTGGCAGACGACTGGCCGGATCGTCCTCCAGCGTGTGACGAAGAGGCGGCGTGGTCCCACAAGTTCATGACAGGAAGTAAAAATCACCTTTTTCTCCCTTTTCCTCGAGTTCAAGCGTGATGAAATGACTAAAGCAGAGCAGCCGGATGTTTTCTTCTCTCCGTAAAAAAAACAAAAAAAGGCACCATGCACATTTATCAACCCAGACGGGACGAGAGCGAAGAACGAACAAGACTAAACAAAAGTAGAAAAAAATACATCAGCAGCTGTCGATTCCCCTTCTCCTTCTCTCTGGGTCGAACGTTAAGGCTTCTGTTTCATAAAGATTCATCTGGTAAGGCATCCTGGAGGAGGACGAGGAGAGGAGGAGGATTATTCACAGCAACAAGCACTTTAAAACTGATGTCAACCTGAACTAAGAAATATCAAAACCTCAGTTCAACTTAAAACTCCACGAACACTTAGAATGGCTGCACACTGTTGAGACGAACAGAGCGAAATAATCAAGTTCCTGGAAGTTTGTTTTGTTTTTTACCTGCACGAAAGTGTCGTTAACTGACGAGCTGATCCAGTAAAACTCTTTCTTCATGCAGTAACATCGAAACATCGACGCTCATTTGGGGATAAATACCTTTTTTTTTTCTTTAAATTCTTCACAATAAAAGTCTCCTGTTATTTTATCATTCTGATGTTTTTACTCTGAAGCAACAAAATCAGGAACTGACCAGTGTTTGGGATTAGAGTACTCAGATTACTTTTCTGTGGCAACTGCCTCCCAACAACAAATATTAAAGGGAAATTCTGTTTAAATAACTAATTCATCCACTACAAGTGCTTCAGAAACAGCCAGAGAATATCGTGCTCATCAAACCCACCAGAGTTCATTAATAAAGTCAATCATTTGTATTTTCGGGCATCATAACGCAGTCGTTTTGCAATTCAAGTATTCGATTATTAAGTTACATTTTCAAAGTAATCTGTTTGTTGCCACAAAAAACAAAAAAGAAAATCTGATTCTTCTGCACTGTTTGAGTTTCTCTCTTTAAATCTGGATTCTCAGATTAAATGAATCTTTGTTGGTGCGACAGGATGTAAAAATCATCTCACCTCATTATTGACTTTAGCTGTCGTTGTCATACTGGCTCAAGCGCTTCTTGGACTTCAGCTCTTTCAGCCACTGGGGTGAGTCTTCCTCTCTGCACAGATCAGAGTGACAATCACGTTAACACACAAACAAACAAACAGCTGATCGATGTGGACGTGACTTCTGTCTAAACTTCTGCGGCTGCTCACCCGTTTTCTTTCCCACCAGGTGGGGGCAGCACGCGCGCCGCTCTGGGGAGGAAGGGCGACTTGGGAGAGCGAG
The DNA here is from genome assembly GCF_900880675.1 of Sparus aurata. Classification (NCBI taxonomy): domain Eukaryota; kingdom Metazoa; phylum Chordata; class Actinopteri; order Spariformes; family Sparidae; genus Sparus; species Sparus aurata. The sequence continues at coordinate 35,373,318 of NC_044191.1, read as the reverse complement.
ACAGCTGAGAGGGAGAAGAAGAAGCTCCGTCGGTTTGATTGTCAGATTCGCCTCTTTTCTTCAGCTGAGCCTGAGGACAGAGAGGAGTGAAAACATCGCTCGAACACCAGAGAGGACAAAATATTGAAGGGAATTCTGGCGTCTTTAAACCGGAGGCCCTGTGTTCACACCTGTGTGCTTACCTGTGTTTTTTAGTCTGGAAATAACTAATGTTCTCTGAAAGTGTTTGTTTTTGCTGCCGACATGCTATGTTCAGCAACATTATGTTACAAATCCAGATCCTTTTTGTTTAACCAGAAACAGTCAGACTACGTCGCTCTCATCAAACCCACCAGACTCTGTTTCAAAACAAACATAAAGCTCACCAAACCTTCTCGTTTCCTCTTCTCACTGTTCCAACAATCACCAACTCTTGTCTGGTTAAAATAAATACTAAATCTAAATATTCTGGCTGCTTCTCTGATGTCTGACCTCCGTTTGTTCCTCTACAGATATTTTCAATCTTACTTGGAGGATTAAGAGTTTAAACCAAACCAGAGATGCTGATCGGTTGAAACAAGTTTTATTTTGTTTCTGTCGAGTTCTTATAATGATAAAATGATCACTTTTGTGAATGGAGTCTGGTGGATTTGGTGAGAGTGACGTACAAAAAGATCTTTTGATAAATAAACATCTGAGTGTGTCAGCAGGAGAACAAATGTTGGACGTCACAGTTGGTGTTTCAGTCGTCAACTGGATCGAATCCAAAACCTTTTTCTGCCTTTTAGTCTTTCCCCCAGCAGAAATCCGCTCTGTGCTTCAGTAAGCAGTCGCTGATTCACAACATTAAACACAAACATAATCACCTTTAAAGCTGAGGGGTCCATCCCGGGGAACAGAGCGACTCTCTGTGGCTGGGAGGCGACAGCAGAGCCTCCGTCAGCTCCTCTGGTCGTCTCCTCAGAGTCCGAGTCGTCTTTTCTCTCCGGCTTCGCTTCTGTCACAGAGACAAAACAAACACTGTCATGTGGAAACACACGGCGTGAGATCTGCTGCAGAAACAGAGTCTCAGTCCTCCAAAGTCTGAGTGATTAAACTCCTCAGTGCCTTTTTCAGTGTGTTTTAAAAGATTCTAGCCTGATGAACTACAGGACCTTTTAATCATAGATAAAATAAAATAAACCCACCGGTGGAGTCTCTGTACAGCCAGTCCTCGGTGGTTCCCTCCTCCGTCAGCGTGTTGCTCTGACGGGCGGCTCTGGTCGGACGCGTCCGCGGCGCTCGCTTCTTCCCCAGCTGAGCTCTGGAGCGAAGAGCGCTGGTGTCCAGCAGAACCACCGGAGCCTGAACGTCCACACGCGAGATTTACCACATCAGTAGAAGAACAATTAATCATCAAAGACATTTTTATACAAAAATAGCAGAACATGCTGTTTTCAGCCACTGAGATGTGGAAGTTTCCTGCTTCTCTCTGTTTTATATCAAATTAAACAGAATATTTTGTTGTTGGACTGAAAGAACAGGACATTTATGGAGATTCTTCACTATTCTCTGACAATTCATAGACTGATTAATTGATTAATCTAGAAAACAAAAGTCAGACTAACATTACGACCCCTCCCAGTTTGCTCTCACCATGATGCAGCTGATCACTTCCTGCAGGAGCTGAAAGTCAGGGAGGCTCGTTAAGGCGACGTGCTGACACCTGGCCAGGCCTCGACCAAGGATACAAATGCTCAAAACATCTGGTGACGCAACCAGGAAATGCTCCAAAGGTTAGACCGTCACATTTAACAACGGCTGACGAGGTTAACAAGGTCTCTCTGAAGGACTCGCCTTCAAAGAGCACAAAGGCCGAGTCCTTCAGAGGATGCAGACCCTGAACTGACACACAGCAGATGAGTCAAGGCTGGCATTTGTATCCTTGGTAGAGGCCTGGCCAGGTGTCAGCACCTCGCCTTAACGAGCCTCCCTGACTGCCAGCTCCTGCAGGAAGTGATCAGCTGCATCATGGTGAAGGAGGAGTCGTAACACTAATCCATAATGACAATAATCACGTATAAATATAATCGAGGGAACAAGCGTCAATGCTGCTGTTGCTAAAGCGCTGAGCTGTGGTCGCTCAGGTCAGACTTACATCGGGGAAAGACGGCAGCTGGCTCTGTGACGAGGACGACGGCAGGAGGCTGTCCACAGCGTCCACCTGGGAGGCAGCATCACCTGGTGTGTGTGGGGGGGTGGGCTTCCTCGGTGACGGGCTCAGATTGCTCTCTGAACTGGGAGTGGCCGGAGTGAGACTGAAACAACAAGAGACTGAAGTTTAGAAACATTTCTGTGTGGATTCAATCAAACAGTCCGAGTCACAACTTCACTCTTGTTCCTGTCAAGATTGTGACGAGGCTGCGATGTAGATGATGCAGCTAAAATCAGACAACAAGATAAACGATCCAATGAAATTTAATTTTTCTAGTTCCAGTTTCTTAAATGTGAAGATTTGCTGCTTTTTGTTGTAATTTCTGACAATAAATGAAGAGTTTTTGAGTTTTGGACTGTTGGTTGAACAAAAGACGACATTTAAAGACGGCTCCTTGGGCATTTAAAGAAATTGTTATTAATTGCGTAAAAATAATCGGTATATTAATCTATAATGAAAATAATCAGGCCATTGAAGAGATTATCACGTGATAATACGCAGGTGTATAAAGGTCTAAAATGTTTTATTGTCATGTGTTTGTGTCTGTTCTTATTTTGTGGTCTAAATCTAAACGTCTTCATTCTTCTCGTGTTGATGCATGTTGTCATTTTATGTTCTGACCACAGGAGGTCGCTGACGGATCGTAATAAAACTGCTGACATCTGTAGTAGTTCTTTAACTTTTTATAACAATCAACACTGTGATAAAAATCAGTTCATCGTGCTCCAACACAGCGTTCTGTGGCACAGAGCGATCTCCTTTTTCAGATGCTTGTCGTCAGGATTAATTCATGTTTGGATTTTAGTCCTTTTAATCATTAAAAGAGTCACAGATTAAAACTTCAGCCCAGCTGTGGCTCGAGGTGTGTAGGAGGAGAAAGAGGGCCGACAAAAAAAGATAAAATAACGATGGTGGTGTTTAAACAGCAGAGATGTTTCCTGTGTATTAACCTGTCATCAGTGCGCAGGCCCGTCTCCCAGGTCCCGTACTGACTGTCACTGTCACGGACCGGCGAGTCCTTCCCCTCCTCGTCTCCACTCGGACTTTGCTTCTGCTGCACCTGGAAGCACAAACAGAGAAAGTAATGAATCAAACTGGATCACAGTTTGAGTCCATTCATAGCTGTATACTGCTCCACATTCAGTTTGAGCAGCAGAAATTACAAACTGTGTTCCGAGTCTGTAAATCTAAACTAAACATAAGACATTAGCAGTGAGGGATCATGGGAGTTTTCATCATGTAATCACCATCGCTGATGAAATCTATCTGACGTGTCTCATGTAGAAATGTTCACAGACGGACATTTAAGTTTTAATCATGTGATGTTTAGTCTCATCTGATGTTTCCCTGGAAGGTAAAGAAAGCAGCAGCTGTTTGGACCGTCTCATGTTTTAAATCAAGTCTCCGGTTACTGCAGTTGTTACCAGAATGCTGCAACTCTGTTTTGCTGTGAAGCTCCAGAAATGTTTTGTGGACTACGAAGCTTCACCTATTGATCGATTAGTTGTTACAGCTCTACAAACCAGCAGTCAGTGAAGCAGCGGTGCTGCTAACAGAGCTTCACCAGCAGCAGTGCTACATTAGGACAGATAATGGACGGGGAAGTGATGAGTTAATGGACACAGGACCGGAGCGGGGACAAAGACGGAGATGGGTTTGGTGGGTGTGTGATCGAGTGTGTTTGCTGTCTACTGAACCGTGGCTCTTTTAATGAGGCTGGTACAGAGGACATACTGTCTCGGAGCCACACAGAGGAACAACTACGCATGAACTGACAACCCTGGCCTACATAGAAAAAACAATAGAAACCCTCCTGCTGCCCGAGGGCAGGACGCAGAAACGTGATACACCTGGCTCTGTAGCTGCACAGGTTGATCCTAAACCAGCCGTGTTTATGCGAGCGGTGACGGCAGATCAGAGATCTCACTCAGAGAGCTTCATCACTGATGCCCTTGTTTTCTGAGAGTATGTGAGAGCAGAGATATTGAGTCAGACTGAACATCTGAGTGTGGCTGAGACGGATCTGCAGTGAGAGAAACGATCAGCGGTGCAGGATGTCGTTCATCAGCTGAGTCTTTCCTGACAGGAAAACAGAGGACAGTGAGGAGGAAGGAGAGCACTGATCCTCTTCTCAAGGATTTACAGTGCTCACACTTTTCACGTTGACACCACAGGGTCACAACACTTACAGTTAAACACACACACACTTCAGAGTCCTGCTTCAACTGACAGCCGTGAACAAAGCCTGTAGTCCACGTCAGGCTGCAGGTGGATCGTGCAGAAACACTCACAGCGTACTCTAGTTCAGCTAGATGATTAGTTCCTCCTCTGCAGAAAGATTTATTCACTGCAGTGCACTGTTGCACAAAATTAAATGTATTATTCGTTGGTGTTGCGTCTTCATCAACATATTTTTAATTGCCTTTTGGAGGTTTCGCTTTAGAAAAAAAGGTTGATGGAAACTTCTGCTCACTTGAGATTGTTTTAACCTTTTATAACTAAATAATTAATGCACACCTTTTTTCAAATAATAATTCAAACATATAACTGGAATAACTGATCAGTTGTTACGACTCCAGAGGAAGAAGAAGTAGCTGTTTCTGCTGTCTTTTGTCTTCCCGGATATATTTTGGAAACATGTCTCCACCAATAAAAAGTAAAACCCAGACTTGAACCTTTATGATACAGATACTTTATACAAAACTTGACAAAACAGCATCTGTAGCTGTAAGAATGTGAGTGTTGAACAACCAACGGACAAACTGAACACTTTGTTCTCCTCTTCTTCAGACTGCTGCTACATGACATCATCACATTTTCGCTGCCTAGCAAACAGATCACAAACAGCCTTGCTACTTCTCAGGAAACTACAGAAGCTCCACACAAATGATCATCAACATCTACTTCCTGTCAGTGAGTCTTTACATATACAGCCGTAGTTAGCACATGGATAGTGACTTTAAGCAGCGATGTTAGCGAAGGAAGGCTAATGCATCTCAAAAACATTCCTACAGGCTGCCGTAGAACTAAACAACAGGTATAATTTGAAGAAGATCCTGGAGATAGTGTAGTTACTGTCTACATGTTTACTCTGATAACCTTTTAATGTGAGAATCAGAACAGAAACATTTAGAAAGCATCTATATTTCTGGATCGATCCTCACACCACTACCTACAAACATTTTGTTGGAAGCGTTCTGAGAGCTGACATGTTTTTACGGATGATTTGAAGGCGATCAGATAAATGCGTCATCCTTCTCTCCTCGACCTGTTGCTGTACACTGTTATCACCGCTGTCAACACGCCAACACATCTTAAATCCAGGTCTCGTAAAAACTCTGCTGATAAAAATTCCTATCCTATGTGTGCGTGTGTGTTACTCAACCAAAAACACACCCTGAACACACCTTCACCTGCTCAGCACAGAGGACGGACGCCGTCTCTGCTGGAACATGTTGGAGAAAGCGGCGCTGCTACACAAACAGCAGCTACACAAAACAGGAGTTGTAAAAGCTTTTCAGATTCACAGTCTCACATCATTTATCATTAACTGAGTTATTGTCTGTTATCAGCCTCATGCTGAACTTCACTCAGACTCTTTGTACTTTCTTTTTCATGGCAGGCTGTATGAATCAACAATAACCGGTTTAACAGGTTTAATGGCCGAACAATACAATAAAAAAAACCTTTGAGCTCTGAGATTGTTCAACTGTTCTGCCGAATGGAAGCTCACAGGTGCTGTCGACCACAAACAGGGAAAATACGTGGATGGAGGAGGTCGACTGAACCAACAGGTCCAGCAGCAACGATTCATAGCTGTCAGGACGAAGGCTTTTCCTTAATAACATTAGCAATAGCCAGCTTCCCCGAGACAGGAAGGGTGTGTTCGAGGGAAACGACATAACAAAGAGCGGATGAATAGAAGGATGAAGGAGAGAAAGGGCTGATCACTAAATACGCCTGACTGACGATCCGAGGAGGAAGGGGCCGGAGCGAAGGCCTTGGAAACTTCATTTTGATAACAGGCTGATCGCTGAGAGCCACACAGAACAATGACACACACACACAGGACGCTCGATAGATCGCTCCAACGTCAACAGCTCAATGGAAAGTGATTTATTTCTATAAAGTGAGCAGTTCTGCTGCAGTAAAGCACCGAGCAGATGGCGTTACATCAGAGTGGAAAACACAGAGTGGGCAGCTACCGTCTTTATAATGAGTGTGTTTACGTGAATAAGCTCATAACGCAGTTAACGAGAGTGTGTGCTGCTGTCTGAACAGTCGGAATGGATAAGTGTGTTTCATCCTCCAATTAGAACTCAGTACTGCAGCTAACATCATTATCAGGGACGTTCCTGACGACTGCTTTCCGATGATGAAGCGGAAATTAAACTACTGATGGTAAAAGTAAGAAACCAGTCAGGGAACAGAAGATGAATTATTTCAATAATCGATAAACAGGTTTGAATCATTTTTTAAGTAAGTAAAAAAGTCAAAATTTAACAAGATGACAGCTTTTTAAATGTGAATATTTTCTGGTTTCTTTCCTCCAAAACAAAATACAACTCACTGAATCCAAACAACTTCTTATTGATAACTAGAATGACCTCGTCACGGTCGTTTGTCTCCACGCATCAGTCAGGTTGCTGTTCCTGAGCCATGGTGTGTAATAATAATAACGGGGAGAACAAGCTTTGTTTTCACAGGTCATTTAACCTCTGACCACTTATTCATGTTATTAGAGTAACAGTAATATTAGAGAACATGTTTATGAGGTCAGAGTGACCTTGACCTTCGACCTCTGGCTACCAATTTCTAGTCAGTTCATCCTTGAGTCGTAGTGAACATTCTTAGAAAATTTCAAGAAATTCCCTCAATGCTTTCACGAGAATGCGATGGACAGACGTACAACCTGAATACACAATGCCTCCGTCCAAGTCCGTCGCTGGCATAACAACATTCAACACAACACACAACATTCAACTTCAATAAATGTTCAGGAACTGATCCTGTGTGGCTTGAGATCCCAAACTGATCTGAAAAGATGTCTGAAACACTGTTTTGCTGTGAAGCTCCAGAAATATTTGATGGACTGCGAAACTTCTCCTGACTTTCCATCAACATGAGGGGAAGAGATGACGACTGGGTGAAGTCATCCTTTAAAAACAGCCTTTTCACTGAGTGACAGAATCTCAAAGCAAATATGTAAATAAATATTTAAAGGATGCTCGTTTAACTCGTTTAAGAAATGACTTATGACTTTAATAAAACAGTAACTTTAACTGGCTGGTATATCGAGGGCAGCCATGTTTAATCGACTGAACCTTCACATCCCTCCTCGTGCGGTCGGTTCTTCAGGGAGCTGATGTGACCACCTGAAATACTGCGAGACTATTAACAGCCATTAAAACACTTTCAGTCACAACATTACACTCTCATCGCGTCGCCACCGCTCCCCATCCTCGGCTCATCTGCTCTAATCTACGTGGCCGGGGTGGAGTGGGAAGGTATGCCGTCGTGTACACAGCAGTAATCGATATCAATATCCCTCAGATATTCAGAACGACTGCTCCCAGGGGCGCTAACCTCACGTCAACAAATGTGCATTCTCGCCACATGTCAGGGGGGCTTACATTAAGACGAGCTCTGCCGGGCCGTGTTTTTCATTCATTATATAAGTGCTTCATACAGACAGGCTCAGCGCCGCGGTACAAAGCGTCCGGTAAGAACAGAGTGAAAGAATGTAGAAACCTGACTTGGCTTAAGACTTTAACTCGGAGAGCAGTGGACCTGACTGAAGGGATTATTTCTCTCAGGCTGCTGTTTGTTTTCCTGCTTTTTGCCAACATGACGATAGTTTGAGTTTTTAATTTTTTGTGTTAAATCAATTAATTGGAAGTTATGTTGTTCAGTGCACACATACTCCAGTTACAAGTCTATACATACATATTATTACAGCATTTACACATTTATCCTGATATTTTAGTGTCGTTACTCAGCAATAAATCTCATTTTGTCCCGACATCACATCTCAGTGTTTCCCTGAAAAATAAAACAACTGGCTCTGATTGGTTGAGCGTGACGTCACCGTGGTCGAAGGCTCGTCTTACACTTTGTTCCCTCCACAACATTTAAATCAGACGAGTGCAAATACAACAGATCAGAATCTAAGAATAACAAGAAGACAACCACCTTTTATTGTCCTCTCTGTGATGAACAATCTGTTTCCTAACAAAATGTAAGGTTAAAGCGCAATTATAGTTTTTTATGGTGAAGTTTAAGAATATTTAGATTTTCTGAGAGTAAATTAATTAGTTACGCAATTAAAAAATACATTAACAAAATACATTTCAGTGATTATCACGATTAATATTGTCAAACTCAATCACGTTTCCTTCCTGCAGTATCAGAGTCATCGAAACTGATCAAATTAGAAAGAATACATCATATCATGATATTTTCTGAGATCATATTTAGAAATCACACACGTCACAGTCTCACTCATGAAGTCTGGTCGAAGTGACACCCGACAAAATCCTTTGAGATCATCAGTGACTTTATTCTTTTTCTACTTCTTTCACTCTTTCCGCTGACTCTCGACCTGCTGTAAGGATTAAATTCACCGTCGTGGGATCAATAAAGTTTATATCTCATCGTATAGTACATGTGTAGCCTCATGGGAAAATATCAGGGAGTGCCAACACAGCAATTCACAGGGAGAATCTGTAACAATAAACTCACGTCAAAGCGTCAAAATATGTAAATATAAGTAATAAATGCTCCAGATGCTCCGTTAAATGCAGCGGCTGATTAAAATGTATACTCTTATATCTTCTGGCCATTTTATAAACTTCATACATTTAACTATCTGCCATAATCTGCAAGGTTTTAGATCTTTTATCAAATGTATTCAAATCAAATTATTCAACTTAAAACCACTTTTAATGGCTTTTTACTGACAGCTTTTATTTTCTTAACTTTGATTTGTTTTGGGTTAGTTCTTCATTGGGTTGAGTATAAATGAAGACTGATTGATTGATTGATTGATGACTATAGAACTTCAAAGTGCTCTCATTAGCTGGTCTGATTAGTGATGTCATCACTTGGCTCAAGCAGAAAGTAATAAGGCAGGAAAATACTTGCATCACCTCCAACTGTCAAACTCACCTCGAGACTCTCATTACCTGCTGAACGACTGCCAAACACACAACTGTGGTCGCACACATCAGAGCCACAGAGACACTTCAGTACAAACCAGAACCCGCAGGTATGTCGACCCAGTACCTTAAAGGGGAGTTCCTGTGTTTTCAAACCTGGGCTCTATAATCACATGTTTTTGTCAGCTGCAACACAAACCTGTGAAGCAACTGAACTGCATCTAAAAGGTTTTGTTTTAAGATTCCTACACACAGAAACTGTTTTACAATAAGATCCATCAGAAACACGAGTCTTGTTCAAGGAGAAGTTAAAGTTAAATATTCAGTCGTTGCTTTAGGAATACATTCTTGCTGAACTCCAACTCCTCCCTCAATTCACTGTCTTCCTGCAACAACTCACATCTGGAGACTTCAGAGCGAGACTTTTCCTCGAACAACACTTTATAGTTTCTAGTTAAAAAGGTGGAGCTTATTATTTAACTTCCTCTGTCAGAATCATTTCTCAGCCTGTCAGAGAAGAAAACAAGCACTTTCAGCGGACAGAACTTGGACAGCCTGGTCGCTGCTGCCAGCTGAGGAGATCTACTGGACCCGTTACAAAAGTTCTGTTAGGTTTTAAATTATTTACACACCAAAACGAACATATTGATCTCAGGTTTATAAACACCAGAATTCCCCTTTAATCGATCAAACACCACAAACATTTAGTCTCGAAAAACAACTGCAGACTGACCTCTCATCATCCTTCATCCACTGATCACCGGCCCAGTGGAGAGGAGCTCCCAGAGAGCTCAACCACAGCCTGTGAAGCCTAAAACTAAGTCATGTCAGCACATCTGACGTCATGAAAACACCTCTTATCTTTAGCAGTTGTGACTCATGAGGTGCTGCACGGCAGGTCAGCAAACAGGCGTAACCTAAAGATAGGAACGACTTCACTGTAATGTATACGTATCCCTACATGGGCTCTAAATCAGGCTCGGAGCAGGCTGGGCGTCAGGACGTCAGACAAGTGATGAGAAGCCAAAGAAAGAGTTTAGTTGTTAGGAAATAACAACAACTTTTCCTCATTTTATAACTAAAAGCACAAACGGTCGACGATGTTCAGACCTGAAGAACTGGTACAACAACAGCTTCGTTAAACAAAGCGAGAAAGACAAATTGAGGTTTACATCGTACCGAGGACAATTTAAGACGATGGGGGGATGAAAACATATAAAAGATAGACGAGACGCAGCAGAGTGGCAGATGGAGGAGTTCCTGACATGTTTGGCTTGACACCAAATAGTTGACGAAGGAGCAGCTGTTAACAGAGACGTTACAGAAGTGCACAGACATTTCTGCAAAATGACTTGAATTCCACTTGTGCTTTATATAACTTCAACAGATGTTTAGGAAATGCTGCTGATTATAGTCAGTGGGCGATCTGAGTTAGAACGAGGGGGGACGCCACCGCTCTGATTCTTGGCTGTGCTGCGTACCGCCGTGCCCCGATCAGTAACTTCTCTTCTAAATCTCCAGATTCGACAGTGATACTGATTACATGTGGATGTCTACATCTCAGTTGAGTTTGTTTTGTCACATTTAATTGACCGTGAGATGCAAATAATGTGATTTTACTCTCGCCTAATGTTGGCAGGTCCGAGCCAGCCCTGATGTTAACCTGCTGTCTCTCTCCAAACCCATCCTGATCCGGTCAGAAATCTGATAACTTATTGAGAATTGTACATTTTGACAGAATGTTTTTATTTTAACCAGCACAGCTTGTCTCACCTTTAAGGCACTAGTAAAGGAACAGGAAACTCAAAGACCAACTGACATTATAAACTCTACTCAGCTGATCAAATCTATATATCGTGTTAACTTGTTATGATGGGGCGCACATCAAAACCTAAAGCATTGTTTGGAAAAATCTCCTAAAACCTGAGGGTTTTATGAAAAACTTGACAGAATTGTCTACGTTCACTAAAGCCTTAAACTAAAGTTTCTCAGCTTCTGGAGCCTATGGAAACTTGACTTAAAACTTTGGCTTTGCTCCAGTGTTCACTCAAAGATCACAATGCGTTTCTTCAGTCATGTCTTGATAGTGACGACATCATCCAAACACGCTCACATCGCATCAGGCTCGAAAGGGAGAAACACACAAACGTCAGACAAATACACAGATGAGAGGTGAGAAAACAATCTGAGTAAACTGACAGCGACTTCACTAAAGTGCCGAGCCTGAATCATAACTTGGAAAACTTCCTATAACTGGATTCTTTTCTCTGAATCCTGCCGTTCTGTCAGTTTTGTCTTGGATCGAGCCACGAGTCTATATAAAGTTGCGAAACTAGATTCTGCGGACTGAATGATGAACTGTACCAACCGCTCAGAAAACGAGGATGAGGACGGAGTCATTTGCACGTGTATTTCACTGCATCACTGCTGAGGAATAAGGAGGATGAAACACTCTAGCAACAGGAGGGGAAAAATAAACACATCGCCTGCCGGTCATCGTCATCACAGACTCAGTTAAACTGATGAATCACACCGGTGCATGCTCAAAACTTCTGTTTATAGTTGGTGATAGTATCAGTGGTGAAAGGTGGTTCCCTGGTGTGTGTGTGGTCTTACAGCAGTGGGGGTGTTGGGCGCTGTGCGTCGCCGTAAGGACAAACGTTGCTGGCTGCGCAGCGAGAACCTGCGGATGGACTCCCTGCTGCGGGACGCCAGCGAGCGCAAGGAGTTGGTTCTCTTGAAGTCCCCGGTCCCGTCCTCTCCTCGGCCTCCTCTCTCCACCGAACTGGACAGAAGGTTGAACGCCCCGTGAAAGGAGCGACGGACATTTCCCACCCATCCTGACATGTGAGACTGAGCCACTGACAGCTTGTCCCCCAAATACTCCATGACTGGCGAGATGTGCTGCGTCAGAGTCTGTGAGCGGAGCTGTGACTATCAGAGTCCAGTTACTCCAGGGAGAGTGTCCGAGGTATCCACTGATGTGTGCTGCCGGGTCGATACTGCAGCAGTGATGAAGGTGACAGAGAGAGAGAACAACACCACTGTGATGATGTTGGTGTCTGCTGCTCGCAGCACTGCAGCGCAGATAACCTGACCGTTACAGGACGGAGCCGCTGCTCAGCTTCTCTTCTGCAGTGCAGTCCCAGTGGAGCCGTCAGGACTCTGTTTCAACTCATCACTCTCGAGGCTCCAGGCTGTCGGCCTCGAGCGAATCGTGAAGCTTTCTAATGTCTATTTCGATGCACACAAGATATGCTAGCTATGATATGCTTGGCTCAAACCAAGTGGGTGCGTAAAGGTTACGTAAGGCCAACACTTACTATTAGTTATGCTGGACACTACTCTGTAAACTGCTGCGCTGTCCACCAACAGGTTTCTCAGCCATGTTTCAGAACAAACAACTAGTCAGGAGCAGAAGTGACGATGACGTCCTCAACATACTGTTTAAATTTGGCACAACATGTAGTTATCTTTTTCCATCACAGATGTTGCTAATAGTTCATTTAAGAATTCTCCAGGTGTAAGCTTCTCTCCCCTGATCCCAGCCTCAGTAACACCCGACCTGACAGCTCTACCACAGCTGATGATGATGAGTTTCCTCCAAAACAAGGCCAAGGTATAAAGTTGAGAAATCCATCCATCCAACGAGGCTACATTCCCACGGTGCCCGAGTCAAAAGGACAAATGGTGCAGGGCGGCGGGTGCTGTAGTCATTCCATAAGGAAACCAACACCACCAACACAGCGCCAAACAGAGCAAGCACTGTGGTGGGGAAGTCAAATCCAGAGAGACAATGTTCCCCTCCTCGCCTTTTTCTGCAGGTACGGGCAGGTAGGAGAAAATGCGTCAGCAGTGCTGCTCTCTGTACGCAGCGCTACAGGACTCACCGTCAAGGAGAAACTGGGTGGAGAGAGAGAGGGAGTGTGGTACAGAGAGGGAGAGAGAGAATGGGAGGTCCCTGATTCAGAGCGGGAGGGAGAGGGGAGGGTGATATATGTCCTGCGGTGCTACAGCCTCATTCAGTCGCAGGGCAGGACGAGAAGTGTCAGAGCAGAGCAGAGCAGCAGGGGAATCGAATGTAAATGTGCTGCTCGTCTCAAATCAAAACAGAAAGCTTGGAGAGAAAGTGGGGATGACAAAGTGATATCATCAGAGAGGAATGAGCACAAGTGCATGATCATGTTAAAGAGGAGGCTATAAATAGATGGATTAGACATGCATGAGAGAGGAGAGTGAAAAAGACAGGTGTGGCTCGTTAACCAGCTCGTCAGCAACAATCACGACCGTCCAGCGAATGTTTGATTAAATCAGAGTCAGATTCCACAAACCAAACAAAACACGTCCCACTTCCTGATACTTCACGTCTCTGAAGTCGCTCACCGGCTCCGTACAACAGAGAGTTAACCTCTGAGCAAACTGGGCCAGAGGCGCTCATAAAGCCGAGTCCCTGTCCACATATGCCCCCTACAGGTAATCTGATTACCTTGCCTTTGAAGTGCTGCAGGCAGGTCTGCTGTGAGCGTCTCAGTTTCCAACAGAACACAAACTAACTGACCTCTCTCACGTCCTCCTCAGCAGAAAATGGCTGCCTCCTTCACCCTTTAATTACTCACATTAAACATATGAAGGTCACAGCAGGATTATTATGTTCCTGTAGCAAAAATATATTATTATCTTAGTAATATTCTCTCTTCTTAACATGATAATTAAATTGAGATAATCCTCAAATTTACCCTGGAAGAATTTGCCAATTATTTCATGAGTCAATCAAAAGAAAACGATGAATAATCAATACGTTGTGACTCAAAATAAATCACTCTTTAGTCATCTGGGTGTTATTATATTGGTCAAACATGTACACATTCATCATCAAACACACATTTCGAGGTTGCAAATAATGTTTATGTTCATTATCAATTGATCTGGTTATTTTCACGATTGATAAATGATCTTTTAGCCTAAAATGTGACAGAAAATTGTGAATGCTCATCACATAAATTGACGCCTAAAAATATCTTCTCCCAAAAACTCTTAATTTAATGTCAGAAATGACAAAGAAAAGAAATCCTCACGTTGCAGAAGCTGCACACAGACGATGTTTAACAATTCTGGAACGACTGAAATGATAAATCGATTATCAAAAAAGTTGCTGAATCATTTTATTTTGATCAGCGGTTGCAGCTCCACTCACACTGTTAGTCTATGTGAGAGAGTGAAGTTTCCTTGTAGGAAGTATTCCCTAAACTGATTGTAAAACTGGAACAAAATAAAGGATCTGAGACAATTTATATTACATTATCGCTGCTCCTAATTCCCCTAATATCTCCTGGGAGTGACTCAGGGCTGCTCATCACTTCCCCTCTTCTGCTGACATCATCAATCTGTGCGCAGCCTCAGCCTGAAGCTCATCCAGCAGCCACACAGAGGCGACGCTACAACAGGATGTAGCTACAGTCGGTACAGTGCAAATATCTACATGCTGTATTTCATCATAACAGGTCGTCTTACAGAGAAATATCTATAATACAGAGAGTCTTTTTTCACTCACCCAGAGGCAGTGTGGAGTCAGGCAGCAGGACCACAGGTACAACACAGCCGTCAACCCGGTGGCCATCGCTGCTCTGCCCCAATCAGCACGCAGCAGCCTCACAACTTAAACCAATGATGTCACCACACAACTATTATCTCATCCGAGGCTGCCAGGAAACACAAGCCACGCATCATGTCTGATATCTGCCAACACGGCTGGATTCTCATTACTGTAAATTCTCAACCATGTTTATAAATCACATCTTTGCTCAGACGAGTTGAAACTCTCAAGATACATTTAAAATTTAGCAAAATTAAACCTATGAGATCAAATATTGTCCCATAAAAATATAATATTCAGCTGAGTGAAAATCTATCAACTGACATCAGAGACGGGCAAGAACACATCTGTTATAAATTATTAAGTTATTATTACAATTTATCAAATAAATACAATTTAATTAAATTACAAGTAATTTGTAGTTTGAAAAGCATATAAAGTCAGTCTCTAAAAGCTAATATCATAACATTTTATCCATTAAATAGCTTCAATATGCCTTTTATTGTGTTGGATAGTTAGTCATCAAAATGAAGTCAATATTTTGTGTTATTAAGTTTAATATTGAAGTATCCAACTATCTATTATTTTAGCTGATGAAGCCTGCTTTTGCAACAAACACAGATTAATTAAAACAGTTTTTTACAAGTGATCTTGTCACTATTTATCAATAATCATTAACCAAAACCAGCAGCTGACAATCAATTTTAAAAAAGTGCTTAAAATTTGCATCCCTATTTAAGACCTTTTTTGAAACTAGGGCTGCAACCAACGATTACTTTCACTTTTGATTAATCGGCCATTTATTTTCGAGATTAATCACCAAAAAATAACCTAAAAAATATCAAGATTGCTTGTCACAATTTCACTGAGTCCAGAGTGATGTCTTCAAAATGCTTCCTTTGTCCAACCAACAGTCGAAAACCCCAAAACTCTTTATCAACTGTTGTAAATTACAAAGAAAAGCAGAAGTCCTCACATTAAAGAAGCTGGAACGAGCTAATCTTTGGCTTTTTTGCTTGAACAATGACTAAAACAATTAGTGGCTTATCAAAATAGTTGGCAAACCATTTTGTTTTTCAATCAACTCGTAATTTTAATAAATAAGTAATCCTTGTCCTGCATCTCTTTGGAAACAGCAACGTTATGAGGAGACCAAAAAAACGGCTTATTGTGCAGTAAAACACAGCTGTGTGTCGTGAATCAGAAGAAAATAATATCAAAACGACATTTCTTGGATGATTTACATTTACTTATATGTACATATAAGATGTACATTTTCGAATTAAGTGATTTTGGTAACATTTACTGAGGGAAGGGTTCAAAGTAAATGGTTAGTTCAAGGACTGTCGGAAAAATTTGAAATGCAATGATAACTCCTGTTTTTACATCTTCTGGCGATGATAAATAGTTTAATTTGGTTAATTTCTTCTAGAAAACATGCCTTTTAAAGTCAGACAAATCTGATTACTTCATGAGTCTTAAGGTGGTTTCAGTACCAATCCAAAGTACATGTTGATTACCTGCTACTACTGAATAAAGAAGCAGGACTGTAAGAACAGGTGTTACAATTCTAAATGTCTTTAATAAAAATGAGTCCAGTCACATTTGTCCTGGAGTCCAGGAAGTGATCACCCACTGTGATCACCCACTGTGTTATCAGGTAAAATTCAAGCCCTTCTTCAATATTATTTCACTTAATATAATTTAACATTATTCTATTGTGTCTTTAAGCACCACCTGCCTTCAGACGACTGTAACTAAGATACTTTCAAACTAAAGAACACTGAGTACCGACAACATCACTGAGGAAACGCTCTGACAGACTGAAACACAGCCACTAGATGGCGGCAGTGATCTTAGATTCACAGAGCCTTAATCAGGTCTCTGTATCACAGCAGAGTGTAATTATGACGCATAAAACACTGTACTTCTGGGTTCAAAGTGTAGCCCTTCAACCTGGGCCGACAATAACAGCCTCAATGTCAAAGAGCCCAGTGAATCTGATAAACACTCAGAGAACCTGATTAGATCTGGAGGATATGTGTGTATGTGTCAGGGCAAACACTGCATAAATGATGACACACGAGAAACGATTAAAAGTTTGAAATAACAGAAATAACTGATCAGCATTGAGGAGCAGTCACACAAATATCTCTGTGTGCGTCTGGCTGTCGTTTCACTTCACACTCTCTCTGAGCGTCGCCGACAGGCTTCTGATAAACGAGCAGTCAGAGCATGTACTCATTAACCATTTGACTAATCCAATCCTGAATTACAGGCCTGAGAAGCTGTTTGGTCGTCACTTTCCTGGAGCGTGACGCTGGATGGGTGGAGGCGAGAGGAGGAGGCCAAAGACATTAGTCACTGACACTTTACTACCTGAGCATTGAGCTGTCAGCGTTCAGCCTTCAGTCAACTAACCGCATTCCACCTTCAAGGTCACATGCAGTTAAAATCGATGTTCAATATCTCACCTATACACCCGTATCAGGTCCAACAACGGCAAAAGAGATGTTTGCAGGTATTCTTAATGATGATTTTGAGTATTTCGGGTCATATATTGATTTTTTTACCCAATAAACACTTTCCAATGTTTATGATGCTGCCATGGACGTGACCAGAGCAGCATGTTTCTTCACAGATTACTGCACTCAAACACAATTTGGTAACTTTATGTACTGATTTGGGTGAAATAGGAACATATTTTTGTCAGAATTATCTGGATAGACATCTGGTGTAAGTTTAATCCATGGTCTAAATCACCGTGAAACTGTGTTAGACTCCCTCTCGAGAGATCAAGTTAGCAGACCGCTAATTTACGGAGTTTTATCAACCTCAGAAACGACCGCACGACAACAATACACTGCAGTAAATGGATCCAAATATAAACCGCCACCAAAAAGCCACAAATAATGCTCAGAACAGCACCAAACTTCAGCAACAGTACAAATAGAGTCTCAGCACATAGTCTGTGTAAATGCTCAATTCCGTTCTTTTCCCTGTCTGCTCTCGATAATAACTGCTATAAACTGGCAGGTAAGACACATATGAACTTTGATTGCTTTTCCATGGAGTCATAATCATACATTTTCATCCATGAGCCGCGGAACTCTACTGCACTCGGTAATCGACTCGTCGGGACTTCCCGTCAACAGGAAGCTGCTGCAGAAGAGCGGTAAATTTAGTCAGCTTTTCAGTAGAAATCCAGCTAAGCTAGCGGAGGTTAGATGCCCCGGACTATGTGCTGAGACCCTATTTGTACTGTTGCTGAAGTTTGGTGCTGTTCTGAGCATTATTTGTGGCTTTTTGGTGGCGGTTTATATTTGGATTCATTTACTGCAGTGTATTGTTGTCGTGCGGTCGTTTCTGAGGTTGATAAAACTCCGTAAATTAGCGGACTGCTAACTTGATCTCTTGAGAGGGAGTCTAACAGGGTTTCACGGTGTGTTAGACCATGGATTAAACTTACACCGGAATATCCCTTTAACCGCTAACTGATGCTAAGCAGCAGGATACCAACTGAATCTGTAAGGACCCGAGTTGTACGCAGCCTCTGAGAACGTCGGAGCAGAGTTACAGCACTGAGGTGATTTATGGAGTTTCCTGGTGGACAGTTAGCGGTAGCTTTGTAGCTCATGTAACTGCTAACTGCTGCAAATGTAGCTAGTTAGCTCAGCTAGCTGTGTCAGGAGTCAAAGCCAGAAAGCCACTTCAGTACTGAATTAACTGTCGGCCCCAGTCTTGTCATGCTCACTGGATGCTATAGGTATGGGGAGAGTCGGCAGAATGCTAGCTCAGCGGCAAAGGGCGTAACGCAGATTCAGCGCTACTGTAAATGCCAGTCATGTTTTTACAGGAAAGCCGTAACTATGCCGAAGCAACACTCCAGTAGCTGTCTCATGGGAACCTTAGAGACACACAGACATTGCTGACACTCACAGCACAAACTCGAGCACAGACGGATTTCCCTCCACAGAGCCGAGTGAGAACTGAAAACAGTGTTTGTGATAAAGAGCTCACAGTCAGTCCGGTTTACTGTTCCTGCAGGCTGACTCACCCAGCTGTGGCGGTCCTGCTCTCTGTGGGCGCTGCGACTCCTCATCCTGGACAGGCTTACCTCCACGGCGCTGGCTGACGGGGCTGATCGCCGCGACACGCTGCGAGACCGAATCCTGTTCAGCTCCTGACAATAAACAGGGACCAGTCAGCGCCTCATCTTTATCACATAACACACATCGTCTCTGAAAGCTGTTGACTACCATGCTGAATGCTGTAGTGTATTCATTATCTGTGAGAGAAACTCATCTGGTACATGATCATTTGGACTGACCCCATTCAGAATTACATTTAAAAAATCTGACTTTTTAAGCTGCCAATCTGTTGTTTTATTTAATGAGTTTATTTTCTGTACCTGCAGTTTGGCCACTGATTTGTAACTGGTGGAATATTTATTATGTCATTGTGGAGGAAAGAAACCAGAATTTTCTCAGATATAACGAGCTGGAATCAGAGTATTTTGACTTTAACAAAAAGAGAAAAAGGTAAAAAGGGTCTCTGACTCACCTGGGACCCCTGTGACCTCCTGTGGCTCTGGACCTCAGCCCTGCTGTCTGGAGGATGAGGCTCTCTGGGGAGCCATATCTGCTCTCCACCTGCAGACCCTCCAGAATCTATCCCGGGAAAAGGGACCAAGTGCAGCGTCTCATCGAACCCAGCAGACCGAGGCCTCTGTGGAGCCACAACCCGCTCCTCCTGCCTGAGGAGGAACTGCTCTGGGCTCAGTTTGACGGACTGTTTTCTGGGTTCAGCCACCGGCTGGTCCACGGACATCTCAACAGGCCGCAGCTCCCACGGGTCCTGAGGAGACGTCGTCCATACTGGGCTTGTAAAACCGACTGACGTCTGTGTTGGTACCTTCCAGCTGATATCTCTCTCGGGCTGTAATAACCCAGTGTCTACACTCTGAGCACCAGGAACAGGAAACAAGTCTTTACTGGGGGAGAGCGGAGCCTGCGACGTGAAGGAGTCGAGGTCGAGGATGACGGGTTTGTAGGGCTCTTCTGCTCTCGGAGACGGCTCTTTCCATCGCGTTGAAAGGTCGCTGCGCTGAGGAGCAGCTTTGGGAAACGGGTCACTTCGGAGCACCGAGTCCACATCGACCCCTTTAGGCCTGAGAGGAGTCGACTCCAGCCTCGTCCTCTCCTGCTCCTCTTTCTTCTGCTTCTCCTTCAGGCGTTGCCTCTCTGTTTCTTGCTGTTTGGCGACCTGTCTCATTCTCTCGGCCTCCTCCCTCTCCATCTTCTCCTTCAGTCGTCGTTTCTCCATCTCCAGGACTTGTTGTCTTTCTCTCTCTGCCTGCTTTTGTTTCTCGAGCTCCAGGAGCTGTCGTCTCTCCATCTCTTTCGATCTCTCAATCTCCTCCTTCCTCTGCTTTTCCTTCTCCAGCTCTCGTTGTCTCTGCCGCTGGTTTTCTAATTCCTGATTCTGGAGATCTAGCTGTCTCTGCCGCTCTAAATCTCTTTGTCTCTGTCTCTCCAGCTCTTTTTGTTTTTCCCTCTCGATTTCTTTCTGGCGCTCCTTCTCCATCTCCCGTTGTCTTTCCCTCTCGATTTCTTTCTGGCGCTCCTTCTCCATCTCCCGTTGTTTTTCCCTTTCTTTCTCCAGCTCTTTTATTCTTAACATCTCCTGTTCTAGCGCCACCTGTCTCATCTTCTCTGCCTCCTCTCTCTCCTTCTTCTCTCTGAGTCTCTGCTTCTCGAGCTCCAGGATCTGTCGTCTCTCCATCTCTTTCACTCTCTCAATCTCCTCCTTCCTCTGCTTTTCCTTTTCCAGCTCTCGTTGTCTCAGCCGCTGGTTTTCCAATTCCTGTTTCTCGAGATCTAGTCGTCTCTGTCTCTCCAGCTCTTTTTGTCTTTCCCTCTCGATCTCTTTCTGGCGCTCCTTCTCCATCTCCCGTTGTCTTTCCCTTTCTTTCTCCAGCTCTTTTATTCTCAACATCTCCTGTTCTAGCGCCACCTGTCTCATCTTCTCTGCCTCCTCTCTCTCCTTCTTCTCTCTGAGTCTCTGCTTCTCGAGCTCCAGGATCTGCTGCCTCTGTTTTTGAAGCTCAAGGAGCTGTTGTCTCTCCAGCTCTTTTATTCTCTCTAGTTCTGCCATTCTCTGTTTCTCCTTCTGGATTTCCAGCAGCTGTCTCTCGTTGTCCAGCTCTCTCTGTCTCTCTTCCTCCCTTTGTCTTTGCCTCTCCTGTTCGCGCTGTCTCTCCCTTTCCTGCTCTCGCTGCTTCTCTTTTTCAATCTTTCTCTGTCTCTCCAGTTCTCGTCGTTTCTCTTTCTCAAGTTGCCGCTGCTGCCTTTCTCTTTCCAGCTTCTCTCTCTCTATTTCTTGCAGTTTCTGTTTTTCAAGCTCGATCTGTTTCTGCCGTTCCAGGGCTCGTTGTTTCTCCTCAAACTCCTGTTTCTCCTTCTCGAAGGCTTTCTGTCTCTGCCTTTCAAATTCCCGTTGCATCTCCATCTCCTTCAGTCGTTCAAACTCTAAATGTGCTTCTCTCTCCATTTCCAGCTGCCTCTGTTTTTCCCTCTCGAGCTCTTTCAGTTTTGCCTTCTTTTCCCTCTCTGCCTCTTTCTTCAGTACCCTTTTCTTTTCCCCTTCCATCATCTCCTCCTTCGTCGGTCCCTCTGATCTGATCTCCCCATGTGACATGTGGCTCTTCTTCATCAACTCATCAACCAGATGTTGAGAAGATTTTCCATCTAACGATGTATTCCTTCTTACTGAAAGAACCCTCCCTTGAGAGCTGCCTGGTATAAAGTCCCCTATGCTTGCTCCTCCATCGACAGGAGACGACGGCTCTTGCATTTGTCCAGTCAAAGCGAAGTAGGTTGCCCTGGGTTTTGCCTGTTCTTCTCCCTGGAGCATCTTTAAGCGTTTGGGTGCTGCAGCCATTTCCTCCTGTTCTGCCTCTCTCTGTCTGTCTTTGTCCAAAGCCACTTCCCTTCCCGTTTCCTTTAGCATGCCTTTATCCACGCTGGCCTCTTGTTCGAGCCCTGCAGCGGTCCACTTCTGCAAGGCTCCGACTCTCAGATATCGTGGCTGTTGTTCTGGAGTCACAGGCGAAGCTGGCTCAACCGTCCTCTCTGGTACCGGCCGGCTCCCCTCTGAGCGCCTGGTGCGTAGCGTCATGGCCTTATCCTCCCACTGAGCTGATGGGATGTTCTCACTCACTGCCCTGGTTTCCTCCACTGCCTGCACAGTGTCGAAGGCATGCACCACCCGCAGAGGACCTGACGGAGACATTGGCTCTCTGTAGGTGGCAGTGACCAGCGTTCCCTCATCCTCACTGCTTCCCCTCTTAAATGACGGGCTGCTGAGGGAATGCTTGACCTTGTTTCCAGCTTTGCTCTCGTCGACCATCATCACACTGCGCTTCTCCACGACATTTTCAAACACGGATGCTCTCACTGTCTGTATGTCACCTGCTTCCTTGGAAGAGGCGCCGAATGTCTGTCCCGCCTCGGGCCCTTCAGGCGTGGAGGCCTTTTTGAGTTGCTCTTGGGAATCTTTGAAATCCACAAATATCCTCTGGTGACTCGGGCTGAAAGCTGACTCTTCAATCTGAGAAAAGTCAGAGATTTAAGTGTTACATGCTACATGCAATTCATCTTGTAAACTTTCATTCAGATTATCTGGGAAGGAATAAAAAGCTTTTAAAACTCAGAGCGAATGTGACTTAACAGGAGAAAGTAGAGCACACAAAGGAGTTGAAGTGATTGAATGAACGACTGTCAGCGTAGAAATGGTATTCCCTTGTTCATGTTGGCCTCATAACAGTGGGTGTGGTGCAGAGGTGGTAATCAAAGCCTCTCTGTGTTGACCTTTTCCCAGTCATCTCCTCTTTGTGTGTTTCATAACCAGCAGCCAGCGGGGATGATTCATGTGCCGGCTGTCTTAGGTTTCACAGCTTTGTACAACTATAGCAGTGACGCTTGTTTTTGTTGCACTGCCCCATTTCCATTTATGAAATGTGCGTCTAAACATAGACAAACAGTCTGACTGCAAACACTCTCATGCCTCATTCAAAATAGGGACTTTAATCTCCACCTGCTTACACACCTGGAAACACGTATCATGACATTTCATGTAAACTGGGCCCGCGCGTCACGGTGTAAACAGGAAGAGCGATATCATACTGTTGCTTAGTTGCAAATAAATACTTTTTCTTTGATTTAATTTTACTTTAATTTCATTTTACAGGTAAAAAATGATTGTCTGCTTTCTATCAGTGAACCACTTGTGCCTGTCTCAATATAAACAATGTAACATCCATGTACAAAGTCAAATCCACAATGATTTCATGCTCCAGGTTCACATTTGTTTTTGACCTTCCACTGTGCCTGTGAGCAAGTTGGCCTTTCTGTTTATTTCCCCTTCTGTGTCCTGTTTGTTTTAAAAAAGCAGCTTCATCAATAACAACCTGAATAAGGTTGACACTTTGTTTGATGGCTCGATTCTTTCTCATCTCTGTTGAGAGTTGCACATGTGCAGTAGCAATCAGGCAGCTGAAGGCTCAGACAACACAGAAGCCACAAAATGTGCTTATTTCTTTAATGGAGCGAAGCAGCGATGATGTATTTTTGTAGCTAACTCCGACAGTTAGCATGGCCCTGGTTCCCTCTGTGGGAAACACCACTATGTGATTTTTGAAGCGTAAATTAAATCTCTAGCAGTAAAAAGCTAATGTAAGCCTATAAACAGACGACATCACGGTCGCCACCGCCGACTGATTGATGTTCAAGCTGCTTGACAGAGACGGCTGGAAGACATGAACAAGTCAACAACCTTAACTTCAACACGTCCGAGCATCGCGACTGGGAACAGAGTAAATCAATACCTGTGACGACTGCAGGATTAATTGACCTGGGAGTAAATCCTGATTATTGACATTCACAGTGCACACAAAGCCAGATGTTAGCAGGTGTAAGTGGGTTTTTTTGGTCAGTGTGTAAAAATCCTGCTGACAAACAAACCAACAAATATACAACAGGGTAAACATGACCTCCTTGGTGGAAGTAACAAGGGTCAAAAGTGATGCGAAATTATATTTTTAATTGAAAAGTGTTCAAGCTCTCATCACACACGTGCACGTGCAGTCTTACACAAACCTCTCTCTGTATTTTTTAGGTTGTGTTTTCATCCGTGTCTGTTTGTTGGTTGGTTTGTCAGCAGGATAACACAAAAACTGCTCAACAGATTTTCATGAAACGTGGATGCAGGCTGGGTCGCAGCCCAGAACAGACCCCCATAACTATTGGTGCGGATCAAGACATTTTTTCTCTTTCTTTCTTTAACATTGTGAGAAAGGAGTTTTTTGGCATTCCTTTTATCATTAATATCTTTTATCTTGATGAAAAAAAAATCAGGCATCATTAGGCAGCTGGTATTTGTGAGTGAGTATAATCAGATGTGGATTTAAATAGGAATCCAGATCTAGCTGATATATTCTATTTGCTATTGGATAAGGCTTGATTGAATTAAAGGGGACTGTCGGGGCTTGCTGAGGTATGCGCTCTGAGTTTTGTAAGAGATGACAAGAAAAAAGGATAGAAGGTCAAAGGTTTTCCCATCACTCAGCTGTAAACACAGACTGAGTTCAGCAGAAACCAGCGCCTCAGAAGCTCTCTCTCCCTCTTACCCTCCTCTGAGGATCTTTGCTGATGTCATGGCGGTCTGTTGCCTCACTGAGGGAAACACTGCCAAGGTCAGGTGACCTCTCGGATGAAAACCTGAAGAACATACATCACACGAGACAAAAGCCATGCATGACAATCGAACAAAGACATGAACAAAAGCATGCGGCAGAGACATGACGAGCAGCTCTTACCTCTTAGTCAGGTCGAGGGGCAGTGGGCGGGGCTTCAGAGGTGGTTTCACAACAGGGCTCTGGGTCGGTGTCGTGTCCTCCGTCAGCTGCTTGATGCGCTGTTTAACACCCACTGCTGGTTCGTTTTCTGGCTGCCCTGGAGAGTGCATATCAGAAGCAGGAGAGGAGGAGTCGAGGAGGAGACTGATCCTCGACTTAATGCTGCCTGCACGCCTGTCCTCTTCCGTCTCTTTCATCGTCACTTCTTCTGTCTTTCTGTTGCTTTGGTCTGAGACAGCAGGCTTAGCTAAACCCTCAGTACTTTGTGATGTGGTTTTCTCCGGCTCTTTCTTCTGTGGAAGGGCCTTTTCCTCTGGAGTGTTCTCCTTAGTGTCTGCCTTTTCATTTTTACGGTGCAGGGAGAGACCGATAGACTCAAATTTAGAAGTGAGATCAGCTGAAAGTGGTCGCCGCGCAGTCCAGCGAGGGGCAGGAACTGGGGTCTCCGTCTTGGTTGGACTGTCGAGGAAAATGGCGGATACAGGTCTGGGCCTGGAGGCTCTGGGACGAGTACGCAGCGGCACTGCTGCCTCCGGTTTAGCCTTTTCCTTTTCTTCTTCCTCCTGCCCGACCTGAGCGAGGAAACCCATGGACTTGGCTCTGGTGATGGAGGGCCCACTTTTGCCAGATGCCAACTGTCCTTTCTCTTCTTCCCTTTTAGTGGTTCCTGACCACTCTGCTGCTGGAAGCTGTCTGAGGCTCCTGGAATAGGCCAAGCCTGATGCAGCAGGTTTCTGCCTCTCGGTTGGAGCAGCGGGGCTGGGTCTACCGGCGTCTCCAATGTCCAGAGAAGGTGCTGGTTTGAATGGTTGGGCTACCGGCTTGGTCGTTTGTCCACTGGTCAACTTATTGGATGTTTTAAAGGAGGTAGAGGCAGGTCGGTTGGGGTTGGATGAAACCGTCTTGGGTTTGCCAGTAGCGGCTGGTTGCTGTGGTTTTGGGATGCACGGAGGCTCTGGTTTGTATCCGGCAGGGTGAGTGGACTCCGGTCGAGGTTTCGGTTGGGGCTTCGGGGCAACTATGGGCTTAATGGTAGTGTTTCTCTCCACGACGAAAGGTTTAGGAGTGAGCCGTGGTTTGGGGCCTGGGGCAGGTTTGTTGGGCTCTGGAGTGATGATATGGGACTGGGTGATGGAAGGGATCTCGACGAGGCTGTTGCTGGCGTCCGTCAGGGGGCTCAGGTGAAGTCGTCCTCCCACCACCGTCCTCCCTACCTCCCCAGTCTGAACTTCCACCTCTGCAGCCATCCTCTTACACAGCACCTGTAAAGACAAAGTTCTGCTCAGACTAACGAAACACAAACTGTCTGATCTTCGGTCATTGATGTGCTCAACTGCAGCACAACAGTATGCAAAATCGAAGCCATTAATAGTCTCCTGGCTCTCACTCTATCGAACACAGTGGACTTTGTGTTGGGAGTGCCTGCAGCACAATCACACACCTGACAGAGACAGATATTTACACAAGCTCATGGATCACTCTCGTAAGTTAAAGCAAATGTGCCGAGAGCTGAATAAGGGATTAAACGGTTAATCAATCTGTTGCCACACTGACAGACCTGTTTCATGAAACACGTTTTGACATGTCACAGTACGAAAAGCTCAGGTGTAAATAATTGAGTTAATGATTATTGTGCTCTTGTCTGTTGACCTAATTAGCCACAACAGTCTGAGAAGAACAGGGATCGTGTTGGTGGTGTGTCAAAATCAAAATGTTTGCTGTGAAAAACACCACCGCTACCTGCTGCCCACTATATTCTATATACTAGATGCTGTTAGCAAGTAGCTCAGTTAGCCTTGGAACTACTGAGATACTGAGGTCAGTTTGAAGACAGTGGTTACCAGGACTATGACGTTGTTTCGTGACACTTTGCGGGTTTATTGTGTTGACATATTAGCCTAAGTAGTGAACTGGCTGCTTTTCCATCTCCCAGCTGAAACTACGGGACTATCAGACGATCACCTCTGGAGCTACAGTGGTACTGGGAGACAGGGTGGGGCTAGCTGGTTAGCATGCTAAATTCAGACGACATCTCTTGCAACACAGAACACAAACATCACACTGCTCCTTCCTACATTTTGCTGGTAAAGTTAGTTCATTTTGTGAAAAGTAATTTTACAGATTTCTCCTTTAAAGTCAATACTCAAAACTGTACAACTGTGCAAAGCATTTAGGATGAACTGCCTTACATTAATTTGACAGGAATACTGATACATGAAGTCACACTGGAAGTCTCTATCTACTACTTTTATTAATAAATAAATATCTGGAATTTCCTCAAAGCTGACTTTGTTTTATCACAGCAGAAAAAGTCCAGTGAGGCAACATGCACAACAGCAGGAGCCTTAAACTGGTGAGACTAAAACATGATGCAGTCATAATTTACATTATCAATTACACCCATTTCCCCTGTATTGACATATGAAAATGAAGTGATAAAGGACTATTGTTTCAGGAGCGGCTTCGTGTTGTTAAGTTCAGTTGTGTCGTGGTGAGCTCAG
Organism: Sparus aurata; assembly: GCF_900880675.1. Classification (NCBI taxonomy): domain Eukaryota; kingdom Metazoa; phylum Chordata; class Actinopteri; order Spariformes; family Sparidae; genus Sparus; species Sparus aurata. The sequence continues at coordinate 35,345,978 of NC_044191.1, read as the reverse complement.
GTTACAGTGCTTTGTCTGACGACTATTTAAATGTGTTTCCCTTTATTTTTACATACTCTATAGATGTGCTCGGCTTCATACTTTGTTTACTCTTCCACTGGATGTTTTTATGACATTCGCAAGTCAGAAAAGGTGTAACAACATGTTGTACTGTGTTGTTTCAGACAATGTTCAGATGATGTGATGTTTACTATAGAATGAATGATTGGATCTAGGATCAGTAGATTTACCGCCTCAGCTAGACTTACGATTAAGGTTTGTTAATTAAAATCATTACGTTATTAAAATCAAGTCATTATTTTGTTTTAATGAGTTTATAAAGTATGTAAATTGGTTTTAACTTGATCTCCTGTTTTAACACCCAAAGCAACATTCTCTGACTTTGCACCGAACAAAGACCCGATCAGTTTTTAAAACAGTTCTACAGGTTAAATATCCAACATCTCACATCTTTTATTAATGATTAACCGATAAATGATTGTAAAGATAGCCAACTATCTATCAAAGTAACTGCTTAAAACTTCCATGCGTACTCTTAACCAGCTGTAATCCATCATGCTGACATATGTAAATGTGTTTCGGGCGCTGTAGTGATCAGGACGGTGTAGCTTTAAGCCCGATCCTGAGACAGGGGAAGGGCCGGACAGCTGAACAATGTCACTGTTTTCTTTTTCATGTCGTAACACAGGCAAATCAGGCTCTGACACTGAACGAGGGATTCCACTGCTGACCGTCGGCTCCTCCCATTAATGAACTTGTTTATCTACAATGTGAAGGAGGCTCCGTGATAAATGTGAGATAACTGGAGTGCATCTGACACACGATGACGATAATCGGTTGTTTCTGTAGTCGCGGAGATAAACAGAAAGAAAACATCTGAACTGAAGCACTTGCGTGTCAGCCCTTTAAGAGGCTCCTTCCTCACAGCTGATAATCATTCCCACATGTTGCTGTGTTGAGATATGTTGCTCCTCAGACCAGGAACAGAACCGTGACATGCTGGATCAAAGTGCCGCCAACTAGCTCGGCGTATCTTACCTGACCGGAGGTCAACCGTCTGCCGTGGAGCTCTGGCTTCTGTTGTAACCGAGCAGCGATGTCATATCACATGGAGGGAAGGAGGTGAAGGAGGTGAAGGAGTCTGAGAGGAGCACACACACTGAGTCAACACGGCACACAAGCTCGTCAAATCACAGCAGAGCTGCTTCAGAGGAAACACGTCTTCACTGGGATGTTCTCACGCCTCCTACCAGACAGATGATGATGATATTTACAGACAGACTTGAGTACACAGTCACACCCACTCATCTCCACACTGAAGAAACAAAAAGAAGCACAAGGAAAATCGTTAACTGAAAATCTTTTCCTGTTCTTATATTTGCATTGTTTCCACGATCACTCTCAGCTGCCATCACTCACTCACCATGTAAATCCAATCTGTCAACTCTGTGACGGAAATCAAACTTCAGTGATTGGATTATATTAAATTCACCTGTGCACCTGTTTTGAGTGCATGTGCTGCCCGACTAATGATCGATTCATAGAGAAAATAATTAACAGATTCATCGACAATGAAATATTCATAATTAACACACTATTTAAATCTCGTTAACAGGAGAAAAGGTACAAATGCACACAAACGTACAGACGAAACAAGACATTTGAGGACGTCATCTGGGGAATCTTTGGGAGACACTAACCAACATTTTTGGACATTTTCTGACACTTTATAGATCGAACAACCAATCAAGAAAATTAAGTGACAGATTAATGATTATTAATTATAAGAATATTTTGAGTTTAGAGCCCTGCTTTTTATTTTACAAAATATAACGTCCTCAAACACATGAACCTTGAAATAAACTTGAAATATCTGTAAAAACACTAAAACAGTATTGTTAAATACCGTAGATGTGTATGGTAGGATAACGGTCGGGTTTTAACCTCCTCCAGATACGTTCTGTTTGATCTGATAACTTTCTCATTTGAAGCGATGATATGATTCATTGATGATCAATAAAATCCAGTGTCTGTGTTACAGCTGCCACGATTTGTCAAATAAGACTCGTTATCAACTGTTTTATTATCCAAACTTGACAATCACAGTCAGCTGGAGATCTTTGGGTTGTGGACAAAACAAGACTTTTGAGGACGTCACCTTCAAGACTTGAGGACATTTTATAGACCAGAAAAATAACTGTTTAACAAAGAAACAGCAAAGACAATGATTGTTAGTTGCAGCCCAACTATCAACACTGTGCACGGCTCAGTTTAATGACTCTGTGTGATCTTTTTTTTCTCTGTGCATCAACTGATGAGTTTTGTTGCCTTTCTGAGGAGCTGATCAAATCATTTCTATCCGTGAATTCACTGTACAAAACAATGAAAATGGACAGAAAAGGAAACTGTGATTCTGAGGAAACGCAGTGACTTGTGCTCAGCTTACGCAGATTGAAAATGTGAAAACTTGAACTTCAGATGTTGACAGGAAACGCCTTCGCTAAGATGGAATGCTAAACATTCACTGATGGTGGGTTGAGGAGCGCAGCAGGGATTTAGGAAAGTGTCCGTACTTTACAGCCTCAGACATACTCAGAAAACTCATTACGACACAAGTCAAGAGGGCAAAAGTCTGCGGTGTTTCTGGCACAATGTATACGTTCCATATGTTGAACACTATGCATCTGTAGGAAGTAGGAGTATCTGTGATCTGTAGCAGGAAGCAGAGACAGGAGGAGAGCAGGGCAGAGGGCAGGCAGCACACTGTTTGTTGTGCTTTATGTTACACACAAAGATACAGAGTCAGTAACCTGGTTCAGCCTGTTACACAGAGGAAATTTCCTTTCATAAACAAAAGACAAGTTCACGTCAACTCACCTATTAACGCCTAAAAGAAGAAGTACAGCCTCTGAGAAGTGAGCGCACTCTCACAGTCGACTAAGAGCTTTGGATTACATTCATTAAACTTGCAAACTAACAGCGCAACATCTGAAGCTACAACTGAAGCCGTCATCCCAGACATCAATATTAATGAGATTGTGGTTTTCAGGTTTTCTTGCCATCAATAATACGTTTATAACAGGACTATTAACAGTTATCGCCCTCACGCATGACGTGCACTCTGGTAGAGAGATCATTGGAGGCTATGTTTAACCTTTAAAGTTAGAGTACAATGTCCTAACTACCAGATGGTGGATCCACAAAGCCTTCAAGTTGATCATCATCTTTGTTATCATTTCAAGATAAGGAATCATAAATCTAAAATCACAGAGGAAATAAAAACATTAACTGATCGCAAAGCATTCGGTATTTACGCATTTATTACCTTGTTGTCTGTCTTAGTAATTAGTTTTAGTCATTATAGAGATCACTGTCTGTCGATGTCTGTTTTGTCAGAAGGTTTTAGGTTTATGTCAGATTTTTGTATCATGTGTTCAATTCCTCAAAAGCCCAACAAGGTACAAGGACTGCAGATCAGCCACGACTGTAAGTCCTCTGTACATTGCATCTGTTGCATTTTTTAAATCAGATGTTACAGTGCCTTCATCTGCTATACCTGCCAAATACTATATGTAAAATAAAGAGGAGAAGTACCGAGTACCTGTACAGACTGTTACATCCTCTAATTCTCACAATAACAGACAGGTAGATATATACACAACTCTGTCTACTCCAGTAGACGTGATGCGCTAAAAGGTAAATTCTGACAATATTGATTCCACCTTTTTTAGTTTAAAATAATAATGTTATTTACACTTGAATCATTTTGATAAAACAACAATATTGGTAGTAACATTTATAGTCTTCAGATTTGATCTAAATATAGGTTCAATTGGCAGAATATACAATTAACAGGCATTAACTTCAATAATGTATTGATTGATTTCCAAATCAAACACACGTAATGGATCGTAGTTTTCTATCGAAAGTTATATTGCGTTTATTCCCATGCATAGATACTTCACTCTTAAAATTAATTATATTTAATTAATGGGTACCAGTCATGAAATTATGTTTTGATTAACAAAATAACGCTAATTTTAACATCTACCCTGCATACACAACAGATGCATCTTCAGTCACAGAATAAGATGCAGAAGAAGAATAACGTTAACATCTGGATAAAACTATTTCTAACATCTCTTATTACAGCTGAAAAATGTTTGTTTGTTTGTATTTTTTAACCTCAATGTTTGTCTAAAATTAAAAGTATTGGACAGTTATTCCAGAATCACCTTTTCACTGCACTGAGCATTAATGTGACTGTTTCAAATTAATTTATATTAAGGAAAAGACCATTCTAACAAGGATTAACCCACTTTGTGGTTCTATAGTTCATGAGCACAGTACATGTGTACCTGAAGAACAAACACACTTTATTATAAATTTTAAAAATATTTATGAAGATCATTTGTATTTATTTAACAGTAGCAGACTTGTAATTATTTACTGAGCTACTTTTATTCATTTTCTATGACAGTAGTCACCGTTAAAACCAGCCTGCCGCAGTTCATCTGCAACAAGTGTTCCTCCTCCACCTGTCCTGCTCACCTCCACCGCCTCAGACCGTGGACGGTACCAGGGTCCCTGGTAAGCAGGGGACGGGTCCAGAGTTGGCCTGCTGGGACATTTAAAGTCCCCAAAATTTGGATCAATTGTTGAATGAGCGTGACGCACTCAGAGAACCCGCAGAGCTCAAGACTGTCCGAGAACTCCGGAGACTTTAAATGAAAAAGGAAACGACAGACGCATCAACGGCTCGCTGGTTAGCAACGGCAAGCTAACAACTCAAGAAACTCTCAAAATGGAAACACTCAGTTGAACCTGGATGTTTGATCCCAAAACAAGTGGAGACAACTCGACTCACCGAACGGAAAAGTCGCTCCAGCTTCTTCTTCTCTCGTCGAAACAACTTCAAACACGATGAATCGATCCGACCGAGCGGACTGATAACGAGCCGTGACAGCTAGTTAACGCAGCGGCTAGCAGAGCAGCTAACTTAGCTGGTTTTCCTCAGCTAGCCCGCGGCTGCCTGTCCGGCTCAGGTTGCACTGTTGTTGACAGGCGGGACGACACGAGCCGCTGACTGGTCAGAACCCGCACGAGCGTCAATGAGCGCGCACCGCGAGCGAGAACCGGATATCACCTTCAAAATAAAATGTAACAGAAACATAAAGGCACTGATGTCGGATTAAATTTGGAATAGTCAGATGTAATCAATGCATTTATTAAAAAATCAGATCACAAAAAAGAAATCACTACACCAAACCCAGATTACATTTTAAAAAAACGTTGTATTTGATTATATCAATGTTGTAAACAGTCATACTTGAGTAAAAACTAAGATATTATTTAAAATAATCCTTTTTTAAAAGTGAAAGTCACCCATTCGAATAGAACTTCAGTAAAAATCAGTACCTGATATAAAATGTATTAAGCATCAAAAGTACAAATAAAAGTAAATAAAACCTTAAAAGGCCTGTATACTGTATTTTGGTTTTTAATTTTATTGCAGATTAAATAAATGAATTTTAAAAAATTCTACTTTGGAGAATTGCAATATAAGTAGTATCCATATTTACTGAATTAATGTAGTAAATGTACTTTGGATGTGCGTCCACTACTAAATATTTTGGAATACAAGCAGATAAATGACTTCTGTCAGGTTTCAAATTTTGTTAATTGTGACTTAACTCATATTTTCATTAGTTTTTTAATAACAGTCATGGAGTTTATATTCCTTTGTTTTATTTACATTGAAAATTGAAGATGACCATTTTGAGTAAACCATCCATGTGTAAACACAACTTGCAAGAATGTTGCAGAAGCACACAGGAAACTTCAGTCTGTTGTTATAGGGGACATTTTGATTTGAGCAACTTTAAATGCTAAATATGCTAAATGAACTTGTTTATTGAGAAGATTTTGAGAATTTTAAAGAGTAAACAGAGTATTTAGTGTTTGTGACGGCGTTCATTTTTCGTATGTACTGGAAAATGTTCCATTTCTAATTCTAAAAAATTAAAAGTATTTATATTAGATATACATATATTTTTGTAATCCAATGAACTTTTTTAAAATTAATTTTAAATCATTTGTATCCAGTGACTGAATACATTTCAAACTGATCTGACTCAACTCTGGTGAGCAGTGAGAATAAACCTTCGGCGCAACTTTTATTTTGAAGGTAAATCACCGACTTCCGGACTAACGTTGATCTTAATGTGGAGAACCTGACGCGGCTGCAGCTTCCTGCCGGGCTGGATGTGGGATTATCCCATCGATCCCATTCCGGTTATATGGAGTTAATTGATTAGGTGAAAATAAACAGTGCGGCTGCCAGTTCCTAAAAGTTCATTAGAAGAAGACTTTGTAAAGCCTTTGTATGTAAGAGCTTATGTTTTTATACAAAAAGCCTACAAACCTTTGGAAAACGTTTGAGTATCAACAAATAAACCTTCTACTTTCAACTTCCTGTTTTTTGTTTTTTTTTTACTATTAATTTAGATAATAATAATAAAAGTAATATTATAAATAATTTGATATTCTAAAATGGTAAAATAAGCGATTTAAAAGTAGCGTGAGCACAGCAGCGCGTTTGGTAGTTAGCTAGCACCTTGCAGCTATCATCAGGGCAGTTAGCTTATTAGCAGGACTAGTTTAGCTGTTTTTAACATTAGATTCAGCTTCTGCCTTATTTATGTGAGATAAACTAATATATTACTTCACCAAAATTGACATATTTATCCATTCAGTTAAGGTTAGCTGCAGCTACATCTGGTTAGCTTTAGCAGGATTTGGCTTTCTTGCTTTAGCTGGCATTAGTTGAGTTGACTTTGGGTTTATATATTTTTTACTGTGGGATAAAATAATGTATTCAGGTAAAACAACTAATTTATTGAGATGTGTGTTTGATTTTTTTGACAGTAAACTGTTGTTCGGCTAGCGTAGGATTGGCTTTCTTACTTTAGCTAGCGTTAGCTGTGTTTACTGGTTCAGTTTATATGGTGGGACAAACTAATTTATACAGATACACTTATTTACAGGGACATTAATTCACCGATATTTTATATTTATCAATGTCTGTAACAGCTAGGAGGCTAGCTGCAGCTCACTTTAGCGAGATTTGGCTTTCTTGCTTTTAGCTAGCTTTGTTGACAGATTAGATTTTTTGCTGTTTAATACTTCCCATTCAACACGTTCTTTGGAATAATACATTTCTATGATATACATAAATGATATATGGCAGTGTAAGTGTCAGCAAGTCAGATTTTTGTCTTTGCTTAATGTGTAATTACTATATTTTGACTCTGCAGAGCAGTATTGTCCCTTGAACAAGAAATAAACCCACATAATTCATGCATTTCATTAATATCTGACCCCACACCAATTTATACAACATCAACTTTATGGCTGAGATAAATCAAACTATATAACAGAGATTACACTAAATACATCAGGCTGGTCCACAGCGCCCCCATGTGGAGAAATGTAGATACTGCATCAAAAACAGGGCAGCTACTCATTAAATAGTGACTTCTAATGTTTAACCTCATCAAACGTGACCCTTTAATAATTAATGAAGTAAAGCAACAAACACTCAGGTCTTTGATTGTGCATAATAGTTTATTCATTTCGTCAGACTAGTCATGTTCACTAGCCTATCAACTTGCTTCAAAATTAAAAAGGTGAAAGAATTGTAGAACTCTCCAACAAAACACACTTTCAATCCCCTTTTTCTTTCTCCAGGTTTCAAAGCAAGTCCTTAAAACGTCAGCAAATCTCCACACATTTCCAACACTGAAATTAAAACTGGAAGAGTAATGTTTGAAGGTTAGTGAACACTCTACAACTGAAGAGAAACGGAGGAGAAACTGGATGAGAACAAAGTGCGTATTTATGGTCGGACCAGGCTGAACATACTGACGTTCTGTTGACCTAATCTCTTTAATACAATACTGTGTTTGCATGTCCTCACAGCGGCTGCAGGACGTTATTCATTCATGTTGTTGTTGTTGAGAAATACTAGAGAGTTGATCTCAAAGCAGCAGAATCTATCCTACATGTGATGTGCTACATGTGATGAGCACTGAACTAAAAATCTGTTTCCGTCTGATCTGAGGTGAAGTTCCAGATAAATGATGTCCGAGTATCCTGGAAAGATTACAGAGGTGCAGCGTATCTGCAGCTGGCTGACTGCTACTCTGATATAAAAGTGCCCTCAAATCATCTTATCCACATTACTCATAGATCCTCGGGGGTCGGGGAGGTTACAGCAACCACCTGTGATGCAAAAGCCTGAACCAGGAGCTTGTTTTAATCCTTGTTTTACTTCAAATCACCCAGAAGGCTTTTCAGTGTGACAGGAAGTTGCTGCAAAGCTTAAACAAAACGGTGGATCAAACCAATAAAGCAATGACTAAAGCAGCAGGAACTCTGGCTACATCCTAAAACCTGCGTCCACAGTTTATAGTTCAAAGAAAGATCTGCATGGAAGTAAGAAACACAAGCAGAGGGGTTATCAACTCAAGAAACGATCTGATTAATGAACTTCAGTGTCTACTTTGTGTGAACCATGGATGTGCTGAACAGAAGCTTCTGCTTCTTCTTTTTCTTCTTCCCTCCTTTCTCTTCTGAAAGGAAACACAACAAAACAGAGCTTCAGTCGAGGAGAAGATATCAGTTTGTGTTTTTACGTGGCACACTGATTTCACACATGTCAGACCTGGATCAACAACAGGTTGTGGAGGACCAGCCGCTCCGTTATCCAGCTGCAGCAGTGCCTTCTCTATGGCCTGGCTGAAGGAGTTCTGGAAGCTGGGGACGGGGACCCGGTCCGAGCCGTCGCTCTCCCCGTCGCTGTCTGCTGCTGGAGGAGCGAGCAGCTTATCTGCTGGAGCGAAACACAACGAGTGACTTCAGGAAGCCTCCAGGGAGTTCAACAGGAACACAGAACAACAGAAAACAGGTTCTACAGGAAACACGGAGCTCCTGTTATTTCACCCGCATGAAGCGCCAACAGCAACACGTACAGAAAAACAGCAGCTTAACAGACCGTTTAACAAGCAGAATGCTGTTTCTGTTAGTGTTTGTTTACTGTTGCAGGGTGTCGTTTCTGATCCATCAGAAAAGATTTTATCTTTGATAGAGAATTAACAGGGACACACTGATTTACCAGCCTGGTAACACTGCTATCAGTCGATATTCACCTAATGAGAAAACATTCACAGATGAATCTTTGACATTTATGTAACAGCTACGAGTCTTCGCTCAAGGCTAGCTGCAGCTCACTTTAGCAGGATTTGGCTCTCTTGCCTTTAGCTAGCTTTGTTGGCTGGTCATGAGTCTCCAACTGTGTCAGCCTGCAGAGGAAACCATCTCCTGTTACCGACATACATCCCTGTGCCAGGTTTAAAAGCTTCCTCATCTTCGCACCAGAAAACAAAATCCATAACTCAGATTTGTTCAGCCTCTTATGCATAAATCAACGTTGGCCGACTAGCCACAGAAGCTACGCTAAGCTAAGAAAACGGCCCGACTGAAACAAACAGCGGCCACAGGACAAGAATCACTGCTGGGTTGGGTTCCTTTCACTGAGCTGGTTTGATAAGAAGACAATAAAACGGGACTCGGAAATGTAATGTGAGCACAACATGCTTCTCTTCATTTCCTCTCCAATCAAAAAACAGCACAAGTCATTAAATAGAGTCTGTAGCTCCATCAGTTTTTTTTTAATAGTCTGTCAAATGTTCAAATGAACTTGCAAAAACTACATTCTGTCTCGAGCTTTCACTCAGGTTAAAGCGAACAGGTGCATGTTTCTGAATCAACACTGAATTAAATCCCTGTTGTCAGAATTGTAACATCAACACTTCACGTCACAACACCTTCCGTCTCGCTCTACCTTTCTTTGGAGCGATCCTGGGCCCAGCATCAGCTCTGGCTTTCCCATCTCTGAGCATCTTTATGGGACACAGTCAGGATCACAGCATGTCAAGTATAGAAGTCATGTGCTCAACATCAGCACTTCAATATTGGATTATGTTGCCAGTGCGTGCCATACACACCTGTGCAAAGGACATGCAGTGCGCGTCGTCTTCCACGCTGCCCACAGTGGGTGAAGCGCTCTGCCCGTTCAGACTCGGGAATGTGATCCCGTCTAAAACCAACAACAGGAATGTTTAACTCGCGATGTTCAATCGAACCAGAGATTAAACTTCCTGTAACGGAGGACGCTGCGCTCACCAGAGGTTGGACTGCTGCTGAGGGGTGAAGGGGGAGCGAAGGTGAAGTCGGGCTGAATCGGGAAGCTGCTGTTGTACGGCGGAGACCCGAACGCTGGGAAATGCTGAAGGTTCTCTAATCCAATATGCACCTCTGGATCTGTGTGGACAGCGAGAGACCTCAGTGTGACGTCACGCAGGTGTGTGCAGGTTTATATTTCCAGCTGTGACCTGATCGTCTGTACTTACATTTACCCTGCTTCTTGTTCTCCTCGATTTCAATTCGCTTCTCTCGGCGCTTCTCGTCCCTCACCTTCTTCTGCCTCAGACGCTTCCTCTTCTCCAGGTCGTCTGGAGGTTTAGAAGATAATCAGCTGTTACGATCTATAAAATCTACAATCGTAAATTCACCTCCTGAAAAGAAGAAAAACTGCTCCGACCTGCGAATGTGTCCAGAGTTTCCTTGGACAGGATCGGCGGCTGCAGGGCGAGCTCACAGATGCTGAACTCGCAGGTGAGCGGCAGGTGAGCCAGATAACGATGGCGGCGACGGACCTCCTGCAAGAAGCCACACAGGAAAAATCAGTTAACGGGGAAGTCTGATCATTTTCAACCTGAGTCATGGTGTCCAAGTATAATGACTGAGATTGTGCAGCCAGCAAACAAGAAATAGGCTGCAGGCAACTGTGCATCATCCAAGAACATCCACTTTATGTGGCTTCTTATTGTAATTCCAAGTGTCACAAGTTTAGAGAAATGCTCCCTCCAGCAACAGAGCTCTCGGTTTAAGAATAAGATGCTTTTTGTTCAGCTGGGAGCAGCTGCTCACTGAAGCCAGCCTCCATTTACAGAAACAATAATGACATCGTCATAAAACGCACTTCAGGTACACGTCTACATGATCCGGCTATATAGTATGCTGTGCAATGCATTCTGGGAGCGGTGCATTAGATTTCAAGAGATGGGGCATCGCGTTGGCTGCTCCTCATTTGCATAAAGTTAAATACTAGCGACTTTATGCAAATGAGATAGTTCTGGTGCGATGCGACGCCTCTGGAAACACACCAGAACTGAACACTGTCTGGTTAAACTGTCAACAGATGGCTTATTTTCTCACCCAACATGTCTTCACCAACACATTTCACTGAGATGTTTTTGTAATCTAAGAAAAAGTTTCACAACGAGACGCCATGTTGGCCCGTTTAAAGTCCTGGAGACGCTGCGACTTTTATCTAATCAGGTGCAGCCAGCATGTTTTTATGAGGCGCTGTGGCCTCACGTCCAACCCTTCCCCTGTGGACTTTATACAAAGTCAACAGGACAACAAAATAAAATGTATTTAGCAAGAATGACAATGTCGGTTTCTTGCTGAACAAAAGGGTCGTTCTCTTTAGCAAAGCCGTATATTTCTGAACCAATCCTTTGCAACATGTCGTCTGACCATCGAGCTTCAAAGTGGCAAAAACAAGAACTTCTGGAGTCACACTGCTGCCTGTTAAACAGCTGCAGGCTGCAGCTTTCTCGCTCAACACTAAACCAATCTTAAAAACTGACTGTGTGTCCGTTACTGACCTCGGTGACCGTGTGTCCCACGATCTCCACCACTGTTGCAGTGATGGTGTCAGGACTGGCCTCCAAGCTGCCGTATTCACGCAGCAGACAGCGAACATTCACAGGATGCAGGAACATCTGCTGGCAGTCGTCAGCTGGAGGAGCAACACGAGGAAAAGGTTTGAGTCAACACTGAAACTATGAGCGAAGAAAAAACAGCCGATACGACCAAGACAAACAGACTTCTATACTTTTTAGAAGGTCAGACTCACAACACATCCTTCAATGTTTCTGTTAGTTGAAAATCAACTTAAGCTGATTGGTGAGCAGCGGTAACGCAGAAGGACTGACCCACCTTGGTAGAAGTAGTAGTAGGGTCCATGCACCACACTGGTGGAGGGGCGGCCTGACTCTGGCTGGCTGGCTGGGCTCTCCTCATCAGGCTGGGGCTCCGGGGCGACATCCACCATCGCCTCTGGAGGTTCCTCCAGCACCGACTCCAAAATCCCTTCAGGGTAGTCTGGCAGCTCAGCAGCGGTGTCGTCAGGAACATCAGGGACCTCCGCCACCTCGTCATCGAATGCAGAGGCGTACTGCAGCACGGGCTACAGAGGACAAAGACAAATACACTTAGAATACCAGAAAGAAGTAGAAGCTGTGGAAGAACACGGAGGTAAAATAGTACTTTGACAACATTACAGCGTTTTATTCCAGGAAAAACGTACTCAGCTATTTTTTTATTTTTTTCAAGACGTGTTGTTGGACTCACCTTGCTGCTGCTGCTGCTGCTGGTGTTGGTCACCACTTCCTCCTCAGGAGACGATGGTTCTTCCAGAGTCAGAGAGGAGAAGTCGAGGACGTCTCCCGCGTTCATCTTCTGCTGTTTCAGCAGCATTTCCTCCTGCTCCTGAACCAGAAGGACACACAGTCAGTGTTCAGTAATCAGACTACAGCTGTTAATTCTCAGTGATTACTTTTCATGCTCAAAATGGAAAAATAACAGCATTGATTTTACATACAATGACAGAGTGAAACCCAACTAGTTGACCAGTATTTATATAGAGAGGGAACCAATTTCATTCAGTGATTTCAGACAAAACAACCTCATCGTTTGGTGTCTCAGAGGAGCCTGTAGCTTCACGTCCAGTTTGAGGTTAAATTATTAATATTTAGAAAATCGTGGAAAAGAGACACAACAGTAATGTTCCTGACATTGTTGGAGAGCGATCACGTTCAACTGCCTCGTCAATTTATCCCGTTTTCACAAATTAAAGTTATAGTAATTTTGTAAAAATCTTTTATAGTTTGTACACTATACAATCCACTTCCTGTTTACACAGGCACGGACACGCCCAGTGTACATGAATGTAATATGATGTTCAGCTCTATTTGTATTGATGAAGATGATTTCTGAAGTGGCACCAAAACACTCTTCTGAACGGAGATCATTTGTGTTCGAAAGTGCTCATTTGAAAAACCCCTGCGTGCGTTTGGACCGGGCTTTAGTTACCTGCAGCAGACAGAGGGCGCTCTGGATGAAGCAGCCGTGCGTGTCCACGTCCTGGCTGAGCTGAGCCTGCAGGACGGCCTTCTCCTCCGTCACCAGGCTCAGAGCCTGAGCCGGGGAGGCCAGCAGCAGCTTGGAGTACGGGCTGAGACACGCATCTGGACAACACAAACATTAATGAAGTCATTCACGTACAGAAAACTTAAAAAACTGCAAAGTGGAAATGGTTCTGTTGTATTCACGTCTTCGCCAGACAACAGTCCTGTTGAATAACTTTATGCCATTTAAAGTCATTTCCATATATAAATATCTTGTTTGTTTCTCACCTCCGAAGCGAACAGGCTCCTCCACCTTCACCCACTGACAGCTCGGCATGGCCACCAGAGCCCCCTTCTCCCTCCGCATCAGGCGCATGGTGATGACATCACCAACCACATACTGCCTGGTCTCCATAGCAACCACACTGCAATAAGAAACCAGCTGTCAGAGAAACCCAACTACACCAAAATGAAGAAACCTGCCTGTGTGTGAAAGCTTACGTTCTGCAGAAATATTAACTCCTCTCTTACTGCTGTCTTTAACGTCAGGCTAAACTGTTCTCCTTGTTTACCTCTTCAGGTCGTCGGTGGCAACGGCCTCGTAGCAGATGGGACACTTGGACCAGCTCTTGTCGCTAAGAGAGAGGTAGTGCAGCATGCACGGCCAGCAGAAGATGTGTCCACACCGGGTGATGCGGGCTGCCACAGGAGGGTACAGACAGATCGGGCAAGACGGCACCTCATGACTGTAGATGCGCTGCAGACGTACAAAAAACAAACAAACAACGGATTGTCATTAAATGCATCAGTGCACACGGGTACCAGTGTTGAAACCAACAGCTAACAGCTAACATTTTCTATGTCGATTTATTAATAAGTTATTTGGTTTATAAAACCTTTACCAGAGATGACGTGCTCCAGCTGGACTCGTTTCATATAAATGACAAACTTCTGATAGATTTTTGGTTACAATCAAAATGGAGACGCCCTTCGACTGATTGATTAACCGCATCAGCTCACAGACGACGAGCACTCACCACTTGCTGCACACAGTCCCAGTTGACCAGAGTGTCTGGATCAGTGAAGTGGGCCTTGTAGTCCTGGTCGTCACTCACCACAAACTGGCAGCTGAAACACAAAGTTGAGTGAGTCCACCGTTCCGGCTCTGTTTCTGCATCATGGCTTGTTTGGAGTCGCTGCTTACTTGGCCTGCAGGAATAGCTCCTTGTTGAAGGGCTTGTGCTTGTGGCCCCACTTGTTTCGGCGGCCCCAGTAGGAGTGGCCTCCCTCTCCGATGCCACTGGTGCCTCCACGGGGTTCAAAGGTGAAGTTCAGCAGGTGGTTCAGGCTTATTTTCTTCGGTCCAGCAAACTGAGCCGGGCTAAACTCGGCCCGGCGCGTCTCTGCTACCTGCAGAGACAGAAGAAGAAGAAAAATACCTCAACTTCACACTGATGCTGCATCTCTACCTCGTTTAAAATCTCCTATAATACATTTTTCTTTGATGATCATTAAGAATACCGACCTCCTCACGTCGTCCTCCGCCTGCAACTCCATACTGTCGTCCGCCTCTCTGAGAGGGTCTCTTGTCAAAATTCTTGCTTTTCTGTGAATTGGTGCGGCGCGGGCCTGGGAAAGTGTCGCTTTTGGGAAAGGAGGGCTCACGCTTGCGGCTGTAGCGCTTGGAGCCTCCATTATTTTTACCTTCTGGAACAAAAACAAAAGCAAAACCTGTGTCAGCATGACTGTTTAAGTATTACAACTCAATGTAACTTTTCCATTCTGCTGATGTAAATCTAAAATGTGTGTTTGAGTCATTTTCACCAAAGTTTGACTTTTGGGTACTTTTTACACCACAAAGAATGACAAAGATATATTTTACAGATGCAAAATAAAATCCGTGCACTGAAACAACTTCACTGGAAATTTAATGTGTCTGAATTCCCCCTGAGCGTCTTTATCTGCACCAGCTGGGCTGCAGGGTGCGACTGCTCTGGTCACGCCCTGCCACGAAAATATAGCATGTCTGATTAAAAAATTAAACTGCAGCATAAAAACATCAACTGTGAATTCTTCAAACAATATTAGCCTATCAACACATTTTCTGTTCATTACTTTGTCAGCGCGTAGCAGAAATATCTGTACGATTTAAAGAACACAGTGCAGAAAACAACTCTTTGGGTAATTTTAAATATTAAATTTCAAGTACAGTTTTATGCTTCAGTAAGTTGATGTAATTTTAGAATACATGTTATTGTCAAACTGTAAAATATCCTCATTATATATTTTTGTCTCCAGTGTTTGAATATGTAAACAAAGTCATCAGTGTTTGACTTTTCTTTTTCTTTATGCTCGTAAATATTATTTTTCTGTCTGTCCGCTCTGCGTTTTATGTTTTTTTTCTTATTTGTTGTTGAACTGTTATTCTTGTCTGTCGTTTCTTGTTCTTTACATATTCAAAATAAACATTTCAATCTATCGGATCATTGAGTGCATCAGCCGATACATCCATATCATAATTATTTTACTCCCTAATATCTTATAAATTGCGTATTTGTCAGGCTCCAATTGATTTACTTTATCATTTATAAAATGTGTATAGATTTTAGATTAAAATGTGTCATTAGGTTCCCCTGAATCCTGTGCTGGTAAATTATGATCTGGATCCCTGATTATGTTCTTTAAAATGAAAAGCTTTCAAATCTGCAAATACTGGACAGCATTTATGCTGATTAGAGGTGTTTATGATTTATGATTTATCAATTAATCGCCGTCAAGAATTTAACCAGATTAAAAATATAATAACCAACAATCATTGATGGACACAAATACATCAAAAGGTAACATAAGAGTTAAAATTATCCTTCATGATCAAATATATCAAAGTAAAATACTAAATATTAGTGTGAGGAAATGCATTTAATTAAAATTAATAATTTTAATTAAAAGAAATTACAAAATGACATTTAGAAATGACTTGCTGACATGTTCATCAGGTTACTTTATATGTTCTTTAAATTCTTGATCTAAAAGGAAAATCTCCAATATATTCAATATATCATTAATGATTAAGCGAACTAAGAATACTTAAATTCCCTAAAGCCAATACTGATATAGATCCTGAGGAGGCCAATAAAACTGTTCAACAACAAAACAACTTGTAAAGCTTGTGCTGCTTCGCTGAACAATCCAATAACAATCACTGGTATGTAAGTAACACTATGTGCGGATGTATTTGTGCAGAATGTGGCAGTTAGAAGATGAATGTGGTGTATAAATACAGACTGCAGGAGTTACAGAGCTGCAGGAGTTACAGACTGCAGCTCTGCAGCTCAGCAGGTCAAATGTTTTGACAGCGACGTCAGTCCGCAGATCAACGGAGGCCCAGCAGGCCCAGCGGCTAACCGACACATTCATGGCGTTCACACGAGCCTTCTGTCACCTGTTTTGGTCTTAGTCTCGCCCGGTGCTGGTCCTGTGGAGCTGGAACGGGGCGGAACCTTGGTGCTGGTGCTGCTGTTGGGGTTTTTCTCCATGACTGAGTCCGTGCAGTGAGTGCTGGTGTTGAGGCCGAGCTCCGGGCAGAGAGCCGCCGAGCTCTCTAGCATCAAACAGAGAAACGCAGGAGAAGGTGGTGCAGTGAGTGCGGGTCAGGCGGCCAAGGCCCTGATTCATTTCTGTCAAACGCGGGGACCCCATCACGGCGACATCTTGACGATAACAAACCGAAGAAAAAAGAAGAGACACGATTTCGATGTCTCAAGTTATGGAGGCTGATAGAAGAGAGGACGAAAGCTCGCCACGCGGGGCCAAGACCCCCCGAAGTTCAGCCTTTTTACTCGTAAAGGGAAACAAAGTGCCCTTCAAGAGGCGGGAAATGTTTTCCAAACGCTGGAAAACACGATAATTTAAAGATTTTCACTAAAAAACACCTCCGTTCCGACGAGCTTGCACTAATGGCGACGGGTCGCCAAGCAAGAAGCTGAGAGACCCGGATGTTCCTTGTCCTGCCTGCACATATATTTAGGTACGGAGGCGCCGCAGGGCACTGTGGGACATGTAGTCAGCTAAAGAGGTACAACACAGGTAAATTATATGATGGATTAATCAAAATATTATCAACTTGAGGTTTTGACTATTAAACAGAAAGTATGAGACATCACTTCCTACATCTACTACTACTGATCTCAGGATGAATATCTTATAGAAGCGCGGCAGGGCATTGTGGGAAATGTAGTCAGCTATGGAGTTACAACACAGGTAACTTATATAATGGATTTATTCAAATGTTATCATGTTGAGTTTTTGACTGTTGAACACATGGTATGAGACACCACTTACTACATCACATCTACTACTACTTATCTCAGGATGTATATCACATGTAAAAACACATATATATAATATATATAAATTATTGAAACATGACATAACTCACACTTTTACTGTCTAATTATCATTTATACATATTTACATTACTGTATCATATTGCTGTGATAAAGTATTATATTAGTTATATTACTATATTGTATAGGAACCAGTTTATCACTCTGTTTAAATGTCCCTATGTACATTATAGCCTATAAAAAGTATCGAAGATAATAATATAATTCTAACTGCACAGTATTAGTATGAATTATGTCATGTTTAAATAATCAAATATGCTGATATAATGTACATATATGTGCGTCTTTACTGTGTGACACCAGTAATGTTTAGATGGTTTTATGCAAATTCTCCAGTATGGGATCAATAAAGTATTACTGATTCTGATACAAATTGTAAGTGTGTGCAGAAGTCTTTTTTTTTACCACACAAAATATCTTCAAATTCTTTTTTTTTTTTTGAAGTTTTGTGTTTTAAGCTGTTGCCTGTTACTATTTTTTTGTTATATTTGCTAAAATTGTCATCATGATCTGACAGTAGAATAAGATACAGGTCAGCTGACTGTGGCTCCACCCAGTAGCTTTAATTTGATTTGCAATAAATCCACCGCTCCTGGATCAACACAACCAGTCAGAGTCAAGGGGCGTGTCTGAGAAGTGTCAATCATTTTCTTGCATGCTGCTGGCAGCCCCCCTCCCCCGCGCAGGCGCAGTGCCTGCACTTACATGGGCAGATAGGTTTGAGCCCAAACTGTAAACAATGGCGGAGAACAGACAACAACAACAAAGCCGGAAATTCCCCACCATTGCCCACGTCAAAGAGAAGAAATAAGAAGACTGACGACGAAAAGCAGTGTAAAAACAAAGAACTGGACCGAGCCAGAAAGCATTACGATGTTGCAGTTGAGTTATGTAGCTTGTTGGTATATCTAGCTTGTTAGCTTGTTGCTTACTCTGGTGTTTAGCATTGTCTTTATGGCTACTGGTTAGCAAAAGTGTCTTTCAAGTGACCGGGCAGTTATAACATTAGTTTGTGTTCGGTACTCTCTGAAGTGGTTGAATTGGTTTAGAGAAATAAAGTCACTCATGCTTCAGAATGGCAGCTGGGCAAAAATGTTGCTCTGGGTAATGATTACCTGGTAATTCCATCTGCCGCGATGGGAGGAATGTTGTCTGTTACTCAGGATACGGTACTCCATTGTAATTTAGTTGTATTGATTAGAAATAGAACAATCAGGACATATGTTGTTTTTTTGAATGCGCCATCTTGGTTATCTGTCCTCCTTTGTTACCATGGTTACAAACCTGCACAGCAGGCTCCTCTGTGGGAGGGGCTTAGAGGGCAGGCTGCAGCAGCAGAGAAGAAGAAGGACTGACCTGGGAGCTGTACTCATTCAAATATTCTGGCTAAATCCATTTTGTTCTCACAGCTCCAGACTGCAGCTTTAAATATTTTGCTATATGAGCTGATATAATGTACATATATGAGCGTCTTTACTGCGTGACACCATTAACATTTATATGGTTTTACAAAAACTATCCAATGGGGATCAATAACGTATAACTGATACGAACTGTAAGTGTGTGCACAAATACAATTTATTTTTATCACACAAAATACATCATCTTCAAAAATAGTGCTTTAATTTGTAAACAAAATACAAATGAGAAACAATGCACAAGTATAAATACAAAATAAATGTATTCAAACATAAAAAACTCTGTCTTCTAAATTAGACCATGTCAACACTTAAATAAGATTTGGTTATTCAGAAGCAATTCCACACAGTAGGGTATGTGTTTCTTTATATGCTTCATATCTTCTTTTCTCTAAGTCCCTCAAAAAATAAAAAATAAAAATAAATCAGAGCCACTCGACAAATGAAATCTACATCGTGAGTCACTCTTCTTCATCCTCTTCACTCTCGAATTCATCTTCAAATGCTTCCCTTCTTCCTCCTGTTAGGGAACAGTTCAGAATGGCTTCGCAAACCTGATTTTCTTCTTCTGCGAATCAGAAAAACAGAAAAAAATGTCAAGTTTATTTTTGTTTGTCCATCTTCTATTCAGGTTTTTAATACGGACTACGATGTTAAAAAAAAAATTCAATAGGATTAGAGGTGAAATGTTTCAATACATGGTGTAAGATTCATTTTCAACACTGGGAAACATTTAAAGTTATTATCAGGATCTTATTATTGAAGACTTAACATATACTTAACTTAATAAAAGGATCACTTTCGACTGTAATTGTAGAGTTCAGTATGAATCACATTAGATTAGATCTCTTACCTTTTGTTTTACACGTGGGGAGCATTCGATGAAGCTGCTGTTTGTTGTAACGAATCAGAAACTTCTGACATGTTCTAATTGTTCCTGGAGAAAACGAATACCTTTCATTAGTGTTCAACTGATATTTAAGATGATTCATTATGAAATGTGTTTTTTTGAATTTCCCACCTCCTACATGCAAACAGTTGAAAAAACAGGGGATTTTCTGCCCACGAGTCTCAATACTGGTGATGAACGGCAAAGCAGACCAGAGGAGTCTGTAACAACTTTTGGGGAAGCGCAGGAACACTATTCCAGTGTGAGCGTTCAAATATTTCACTGAAAAGAAACAAACAACAGAGTCAACACTTCACCATGCTGAAACTACCAGAACAGTGTCATCATTAAGGTTTAAGCCTGGAGGAATCTTTATTATCCTCATGATAGAGGACAAAATGTAAAGTCAGGTGAGGCGTTGTCGTCCACAGAACAGTTCTGGAGCTTCACAGTAAAACAGAGTTGCAGCATTCTGCTAAACAACTGAAGCAGCTGGAGACAAAAAAACATCAGACGTGTCCAAACAGCTCGTGATCACAGTCTGCAAAAGCCCCGAGATCACAAACTCCCCAAACACATCAGAGACTGTACAGAACTCAACACTTTCAAAACACTCACCAAAACTCACCTTTTTAAAATCTCTTTTAATGTATAACTTGTTTCTTTACTTTATATTTACGTGTGTTGTTTTTATATTTCAGTTTTAACCTTTAAAGTGTCTTTGTGTACTTAAAAGCACTATATAAATAACATGTATTATTATCATTATTATATTTTGTAAACAAAAATTGTACTTTAATTCTGTTACATGTCTGTGACAAACACATTACTTTCCATGCTGCCTCAGAGCCAATGCAACACAAATTTATAGTAACTTTTAAGTTTTTTTCTGATTATTTGTTCTACTTTTTATCTGAATGCAGTGCTTGTATTTGTAACCTGAGTAAAGTATCTAAATACTTCCTCACCGTTGAACCTGATGCTGCACAGAGCGGCTCCATAGTCTCCGTGTGTTCGGGCCACCGCCGCCTTCACTGCCGCTGACACAGCTCGGTCATCCAGCAGCAGCAGGCTGCTCCTGTCCGACACGTTCAGCTCGCACAGTAAATACCTTCAGGAGGAACAGGAGCCGTCAGAAAACAACGGTGAACACACACATGTGTGCATGTGTTCCATGAGGGCACATTTTTACCTCGACTTCACCCGCACCATCGCTGCTCCGCTCTTCTTCCGTGGGAACTTCCGGCAACAAACCTGCCCGCCGGGCAGAGAGAGCACTAGCGCCCCCGGTGGACGACACCAGGGACAAAGGGTGTACTCGACATTGGACACGGGGCAGCAGGAATTCGTAGCTGTCTGTTCGTCAGCACATCCAGACTGTTTGTTTGAGACAGAAACAAACACACCGACTGTTCATATATTTCCGCGAAACGGACTCGATGTTATGTGACAGTTTTTAGATTTTAAAATGGCGCATGGGAATAGTATTCTCGCAACACATTAAATGTAACGGTCGACGAAGAAACGGGAGGACCTGCGCATCAAACCAAACGCACCCCCTCGGTAACTATGACAATCGGCACCGCTCTCAGCCAATCACAATCGGACTTTTCCGTCCCCAATAAACGTTTGACGCCATCTTGAAATGACACCCGCAGTTTGTTGAGTCGACCACTAATTAAAAAGCAGCTCAGCTCTTTTCATAACCGCCGCCGCGTCCGGTATGAACGGTTCCCGGAACAAAGCGGCAGTCAGTAAGGCTCAGAAAGACGCGGACGCCGGCTCAGAGACCAACCACAGGGACCGAAAGAGTGGCGGAGGAATGCTGAAGAAGCTGAAGTCGAGGCGCAGTCAGCCGGAGAAGTGGCCTGTGGTCACGGAGGATGAACTCCGGGCTCTGGGCAAAGATATCTCCCCGGACCACGTCCTGGGTCTGCGGGCTGTCACCGAGGGTACGTTATGTGGAGTTAACGGAATTAAAGTCGGTACGATCGCACCCGCTCAACGGACATCATGTACCCAATGCTAATTGTGGCTAAGTTTTCAGATCGGTTCACCAATAAGTTCATTAAACGAGCTTTACTTTTTTTAAAAATACTGATTAACGGTGTTGTGTGAGTCAAACACGCAACGTTAACTGACTACGTTTTAATCTGTTTTAATATGAGGCATCTCAAGTCTATTGTTAACCGTAGAAGGATGTACACAGGGACGTAGCGGAGAATTTGAGCTAACGTTCCCCAGTTAGAATATAGTTCAGGGCCCCCTGTTTGTAAAGCTGCGTTAAAGAAGTGTTCTGTGGGCTGATGATTAATTAATGAAGACATTAATATTTTGAAACTGGTGCCACATGACCAGAGAAAATAGAGATGAATGACTTTATTCATGTCAGGGTTGTCTGACACATGTCCCGCCTCCTTCCCCCAGAAGAAACAATCATCTGCCTCAGAGAAAGATATCAGCCAATAACATTCACTGCGTTCAAATGACGTCAGACAAAGTGGGACTATTGTGTTAATTGTACTTAATTGAATTTCTCAAAAGTTGGACTAACACAGCCAGAGGATGAGGTTGGAAGTCGAGTTAGACGATGACAAAGGTCTCAACATGGTGCGAGTTAAAGCAAGAATACACATTTTTGGACTGATGAGGAGACTCAGTTAATGTTGTTTCAGCTGAAGATATTAAACATTTTGAATTACATTGATGGAAGGAAACTGTGGAGATGCAACATTTTCAAAATACCAAAGCTCGTGGTGGAGTTGGACAAACTTCATTCAGTATATTGATTCCCTCCTGGTTGTTGTATACTGGGACGATGGCAGTAGTCCAATTAAAGTCCAATTAAGCTGTAACAGGAAGTTGATGTAGTGAAACTGTGCGCGGTGCGTTGCCAAGATGGCCACCAAGTGCCAAGACTTTCTTTAAAGGACTTTGGTGATGTCCTGCGAGCTGGGCTGTGCTCTGTTTAGGCATGAGTCCATTTTGAACAGGATTTAGGAGCTACTTCTTGAATTTAATTTCAGACACATATAAAACTGTTAATAGGACACCTTGAACGACAAACGATCCATGGTGGTTTTATATTTGTTCAACTTCCCTAAAGCCGAGAAAAGCTATTTAAAAAAGAGTGACATGGAGAGACTTCAAATCACAGCTGTTCAGTTAGAAGTTACAGAAGTTGAGCTGAACAAACAGAAACATTTAAAAAGGCGAGACGAGGGGGATCATCATGGGTCAGCCGGGCACGCTTTGGCCCAGCTCTGGAGAAGGTCCATCCCAGCATGGTAAAACTAATGAAGTAAAGATATAGTTTGACTCGACGCAGCTGAAAGTGCGACCAACCGCTTTCACATGACACATAATCACTTGATTCATTGTTAATGTCAGAGTTTTTGCTAAGTGCTGCTAACAGGAATCCGATCTGTTATTTCTTGGTCTCTTTTCTTTGGTTCCCTTAAATTATCATCGCCTTCCACCCTGAACCCTGTGAGTCAGACCCCAGGCTCCGTCATCTGACACCCGGTCCAACACTGTAGCAGCTAATGCTTAATGCCTCCCATTGTTTTTGGCTGTTTCCCGGACCAGACAACAATGGCATGACTTCCCTCCTCTAACTCTGCTGAATAGCTGCGAGCTGCAGCATTAATCACCACTGCTGCAAGGTGCAGGAGCCAGAAAACAGATACTGAAACTCCTGGTTGTTCATCAGGTTCTGTCCCAGTTCTTTAAGTGAGGGTGACAAAGTGTGTTGTAACCAGACACAAAATGAATCCTTTAAGTTCGTGGTGAATCTCACAAAATATCCCAGACTGTCGTGCACAGGAGCTCCTTTTCACTTCATGTTTGTGATTGTCTAAACATGAACTCTCTGTGTTCTAACTCATTCCAGATTATCTTTGTAAACCTGAGGACAATATCTACAACATTGATTTTACACGCTTCAAAATCAGAGACCTGGAGACGGGAACTGTGCTGTTTGAGATCGCCAAACCTCCCAACGGTGGTAAGTGACGTACAAACTCCACTAAACTTGATATTCCTTAAGTGTAGGACAGATTCCAATAAACTGCATTTGTAAGTTTTCGTTTTTCTCCAGAGAATCCATTTAATTCAACTTCAAGTGAGTGATTGTCAGTTTACACATTCATGCAGTCAGTTGCTTGATGACTGTCGTTCTGTCTGTTGTCACAGGAGCGCTAACACTTTATAAGTTGACGCGTACACAGACACAGTTACGCTCCATGCTGATGGAAAGTCACGTGAAGTTTCGTAGTCCACCAAACATTTCTGGAGCTTCACAGCAAAACAGTGTTGCAGCATTCTGCTAAATAACTGAAGTGGCTGGAGACATTGAACACAGCCAGTTATTTATTATCATTTTAAAAAGGGATATAAGTTTCAGTTAAATAACAGATGATTTGCCTTTTAATTATGAAGAAAGCGCAAAATGGTGTGAAACACAAGAGAAGCTGCTCTTCTAGCTTCTCTGTGATGATGTCTGACGTGTCCTGGACCGAGAGGCTCTGAGTGAGGAGAACACTAACTGGACCTCCTGACTCCCAGTCAGCACTGATGAAGTTACAGGTAGATGTGAAGTTAACTTTCACTTGTCAGAGCTAACATTAGCCTGTCTGCCCTGGCAAGCTTGACTTGAAGCTGATCCTCGAGTTAGCGGTACTGGACTAACTCTTTAAATCCCTCGCCCTCAATTAAAAACGAATCCGTTAGTAGACACTATTTCTGTGTCTCAGTTCAGGGTCTGCATCCTTCAGAGGAGCATTTGAAAGCCAATTACATCACAACGCTACGTGAAGGCTGTCCCAGTCTGAAGGCTCCTCCAGATGCTCCTTCTTTTCCCTGTTTTTGGAGGACGCACCGCTACGATCCTCCGTGACCTCACATATCCCAAGATTCTTTGCGTGCCCAAAAAAGAAGAAAGAAAGAGAGAAAATGGCGACATCACCTGGCGTAGATCGTCACTTTCGCAGAAATCGTGACATAAGGGTAAAACATCTGGTGACGCAACCAGGAAATGCTCCAAAGGCTAGACCGTCACATTTAACAACGGCTGACGAGGTTAACAAGGTCTCTCTGAAGGACTCGCCTTCAAAGAGCACAAAGGCCGAGTCCTTCAGAGGATGCAGACCCTGAACTGAGACACAGCAGGTGTCGGTATGGAAATGAACCTAAAGATCATCATATGTAACCGTTGATATCCCAGTTTTAAATCAAGTCTCCAGCTGCTTCAGTTGTTGAGCAGAATCCTGCAACTCTGCTTTACTGTGAAGCTTCAGAAATGCTTTGTGGACTACGACACTTCATCTGACTTTATATCATCATGAAGGAGGAGACTGTGGGAGCAATGACATGTAACAGATGATAATAAAAAGATGTATGCCGGTGCATTATCGTTTACATTTTAAATGCCAGTAGACTAAACGTGCGTCCTTCATCAGGTCCTGTGGAGGGTGTGGAGGACGGTGGAGACGTCGACACCAGTGCAGGACGATTTGTGCGATATCAGTTCACACCAGCCTTCCTAAAACTGTGTACAGTCGGTGCAACGTAAGTAAATGGATCATAACTCTCTGATTAAACATGCATGAGCATAATAATCAGACTCTTATGTTCAGTCTCTTTCTCTGCTCCGTCTCTGAACCTCAGTGTGGAGTTCACGGTGGGCGACCGGCCCATTAACAGCTTCCGGATGATCGAGAGGCATTACTTCCAGGGACGCCTCCTCAAGAACTTCGACTTTGACTTCGGTTTCTGCATCCCAAACAGCCGCAACACCTGTGAACACATTTATGAGTTCCCACAGCTTCCAGACGACCTCAGTGAGTTCTGATCTCATCAAGACTCTCTAACGTTGATGCACATTTCACACAATAATCCACACGTTGGTCCTCACTGCTTTCCTTTTCTTCTCCTCTTCCAGTTCGCCAAATGGTGGCGCACCCTTACGAGACCAGATCAGACAGTTTCTACTTTGTGGACAACAAACTCATCATGCACAACAAGGCAGACTATGCCTACAATGGAGGTCTGTAAAGGCTGAAGGGAAGAATGTGTGCAATACTTCCCAGGGGATTGATTTCCTGGATTACAACCATCCAGAAGCTTCTTCTTGGGGGACAGAAATATTCTCTCCATTCCTACGAACGTTACAACATTCTTCAGCATCAACGGACCACGTCTGCCTTCTTATGAAATCCTGGATCCATTCATCAGGACCTCGTACAGCTCAGAGGAATGCTCTTAAATATTTCTGTTAAATCTGACTGAAACCTTTTTGTTCTGTCTTTGGGTTTGTTGTACGAGCTTCATGTTACTGCCTTAAGTTTCCTGCCGTCTCTGCTGGAAAGGGACACTATGAGTCACGGAGCCTGTGTTAGACTGTGTTAGTTATAACTTCATTTACTAAAGTATGTATAGTTAAGGAAGTATGAAGTATGTTATCAGTGTGTTTTCTTTGCAGCTGACAGTTGTGTTTGGTGTGTGGAGACGCAGCGAGCAGTCGTGTAGATGTTTTGCAGTATTGTTGTTAGTCGTAGACGATCATGTAGCGTGAGCTGACTTTGAGTTTTGTTCTTCCTTAATATCTGTTATCAGTTGTGAGTCGTCGAGGATGTTTGTGTCAGATACTTAAGCGTCATCTCGACTTTAAAGGAGCAGTTCACCCAAAAAAGAAGATTTTGTCATTTTGTTCTCAAGTTTTAGTCCATAAAACATTTCCGTAGCTTTTGTGTGAACTGTTCCTTAAATGTTGACCAATCTAGTCTCTAGTCTTATAATTCAAGAACAGCGTGAACTTTTCATGATGCCATGTCGTGTTCATCCTGATAATATCCGTTACGTTTTAGCTCTCGATAGGAAATCGACTGTTTGTTCTATCAAACTCTGGGATTCATGAAACAGACGAGACAGCAGCAGAATCAGACTCTCAGTGTGCCGTCTGTGTCCCCAACAGTTCGTCTAATCACAGTTATTTAATCCTTTGTGGCCTTCCTGGTTTATTTGATGCAGCACTGTGAATCCCATTCTTTAGGAGTGTCCTTTTTAGATGTTTGTGTTTGGGTTCAAGCCCGTAACGTTCGACTGTTCGGAGTATTTTGACCAGAAAAGATCTTTTCCAACTAGAACCAGAAAATGGCAGGTTTTCCTCGACCTGAAGTGGATGTTTGATATTCTACACGTCGGTTGTATAACCGTCACGCTCAGAACTGGTGGGCTGGTTCGCTAGAAAGCTCCGACTTTGAAGAACCAGAGCTCATTTGGTGGAGAAGAGCTTGATTGTGTCTCTCTGATGAAACACCACAGAAACACAAAACGACAGCAGCGATCCATCTTGTTGGTTTATGCTCTTATAACAATGAAGGAGAAACAAAAGTTGACCTGTTTTTAAAGTGCTCGTTGACGATATTGATAATTTATGTAATTCTACTTTAGTTAAAGGAACAGTTCACCCCAAAATAAAAAAGCCAGTCATCATCTCCTCCCTCACGCTGATGTAAAGTCAGGTGAAGTTTCACAGTCCACAAAACAAAGACCCGGCTGGATGTTCATCTGTTTTGTTTACACTTTATCAGATTGGTGTTGATTTGATCACAAGAGACAGAAGTAATGTTGACTTGTACACAGGAGAGGTTGTAACGATGAAGAGTTGCACTGATCCCTGTTGTGACGTCATTTCCAGTCTGTGTGTCCACTCTGATCCAACTATATTGTTTTGTTTTGATTTTCACATTTGAATGTAAATCAGCAGCGACCAGAAAGTCAGAACGCTTTTAAACCTTCACATGACTTCATCATTTAAATTATGAAATGGGAACCGGAACAGTTTGGAAGTTTTTAAATTCCCTGATGATCTGGGCTTCCTCTCACTGGATCCAACGTGCCTTAAATCCAAGTTTTCATTGTTTTGTCCTTTTCCGTGTCAGACAAACACTCACATCAGGCTCGTTGTCACATTTCTCATCTTGCATTTCTGCCTTGTGTGGAACAGCGTGTGTTGAGTCGTTTCACAAACTGTTTACTCTGAATAATTTGTTATTTTACAGTTTTAATAACCTCAGCAGACGTGATATCAGGCTCACACTTCACTCCGTCACCCGACACAGTCGATGTGTCTCCGACTGTAAATTATTATCACTTTAAAATCTGATGATTTAAATGCCTTGAAAAGTGGGAACACTATCGCACATCTGCACAAAAAGACGACCCGACCGACCCTGAAATGTTCTGATCCGCGCTGTGACCTGTGACCTGCTGTCTGACTCTTGTTTTCGTATCGGCTGATTTTTTACAAATGATGCCTTCATGTTGTATCGGATTAATTGTAAATAAAAGTGTCTGCAAACAGTCACGGTGCAAACTGAGTGCTCATTTTAAATAGATGATGTTTCAGTTCTTGGTTCTGTCTAAACTGGAGCTGCAACGATTAATTGATCAGTTTTTCATCATCAGCTATTTTGCTAAGCAATTGATTCGTTTGAGTCATTTTTTTTTTAGGGGAAAAAAAAGGCAGAATTGTCTGATTTCAATTCGTATGGCAGATAAATTACTTTTAATCCCATAATTATGACCTTTTATCCCAAATTATGACTTTTATTTCACATTTCATACTTTTTCCTCATTATTTTGATAATAATTATAACTGTTATTTCATAATTTTGACATTTTATCCCAAAAATAGTAATAATTAGTAGTAATTATGTTTTTTTCTAATTTCAATTTGTCATGTCACAATTATGACCTTTTCATAATTTGACCTTTTGTGTCATATTTATTATTTTATATCTCTGTGGTGAATTTTAATCCCATAAACAGGACTTTTATCTTACATGTTTGACTTTTTTTTATCCCAAATTAGGACTTTTCATATCATAGTCATTTATTAACTTTATTTTGTTTATTTTTATGGTTGTTTATGTTTTATGTTAACTGTGCCCTGTGCAGCACTTTGCAAACTTTGTTTTAAAAAAGTGCTATATAAATAAAAACTTGCTTACTTACTATTCATGACTCAAAATGTCATTTTTATGTCATAAATTTTCCTCATATTTATTTATTACTTTTCATCCACATCTATTAGTTTAACTGATTTAAATGTGCGTCTGTATAAACCTGACAGCCAGAGTGCACTGCTGACAGCTTGTTTGTGTCTGCTCACTTCTTCTCGACCAGCAAACTAACTACATTACCCAGAATCCCCGGCTGACAACAGAGCCCAGCAGCGGCACATGTGGATCCATCATGGCGGCCTCCGTCAGAAAGATGGTCGGTGTGTGTGAAGACTCCAGCAGCAGTGACGACGAGGCGCTGCGGAGGTGTCAGGAGGCGGTGTGGGACACACGGAGGGACACAAACACAGGTGAGACATTTTCCTGCTGAATTAATAAAGACAGAAGAAGAAGACGTAACTGTACGGACTGATACAGTCCACAACACCAGCCCATTCAGAACTCCACCTGGAATATGTCTAATTTAAAGGCAGAGGAGGTTTAAAAGTTGACTGCAGATGTGTGAACGTCAGAAACACTCATTCCGACATCTCTGCTGTCATTAATGCACTCCAGAGTTCTTTACTCAGCTTTAACCTCCTGCAGCCTGCAGGATTTAACTTCCGGCACCATAAACTGAACTCATTCACTCACACAGGGGTTTGTTTTACCTGCTGATGACACGCTGCTGTCTTTGTGTTGTAGGTGGAGACGCCAGTGTGCAGCAGTCGAAACGGTAAGCATGCACCGAGTGTGACGCATGCACCGAGCGTGACACATGTAGAAGTAACGACTACATGTAAAAGTTTAACATAAAGTTAAACGTGTGAATGTTTGAAGGATGTCACAGGTAGTTGCCTGAATTGCTGCAACAATTAGTTGATCAAAACAAAGCTAGCTGCCAACTGGTTTGATATATCAAATTACTTGCCAGTCTCACCTGGTAATTCACCTGGTAACTCACCTGGTAACTCACCTGGTGACTCACCTGTCCTCAGCAGCAGCTCAGGTTTATTATAATGTCAAATATATCAAAGAAGGGAACAATATGTGGAAATCTGCTGATTGATCAATATTGGATTTTTGTCACTTCTCAGTATCTGTTTATCTGCATCGGCCTCAAAAATCTAATTTCAGTTTCGCACAGATTTTTTTTCTGTCATTTTTCAGTTTATTTGACATTTTCTAGATGATTATTAACTGATAATAATAGTTTTGAGATAAGTTTACAGCCTGCACACATCAGGATGAGAGAGATTTGGGTGTAGAGAGCAAAGATGAAAAGCTTATATTCTTATTATCTTCTCCGGCTTTGTATTATGTATTTAATGGTTTTAATTTCAGTGTTACAATAAAAACTAAAATAAAGCTTTGCTCTGATATATATGGTGCATCGCTAATAATTAATACATTAAATAAATAGTTAGTTACAGTTCGTTGGTGCTGCAGTGAAAACAGCTGCTGTTGTTGCTTGAGTTAAACGTCAGAAGTGAATTTTATGTTGATTTCCGTCTCGCTGTGTTACAGTTTGGTCGTCGCCAAACATGAACACGACGGCAATGAGCTGCAGGTCACCGAGGGGTTCAGAACACACGTCGCTAAAAAGTTAGGAACCCTGCTGGACAGGTGAGTCGCTGCAGCTCGGAGAGGCTGTCTGTGTTTTAATGCTACAATCAGTTTCACACCTGAACAACATCTTTCACTGTCAGCTGCATTTCAGAGACGCGGACTGAAACTTCATCATGTGTGGAATCAGCAAACCGGGATGATAATAATGATGATGATGATGATGAAGGTGAAGTTTCTTCTTATTCCTGATTCTTAGATTCTGCTGTCTCCTCTGTAAATGTTCCTCGGTCACATTTTTGTTTTCTTTCTCAGGATTTCGTCTGTTTTCTACGTCCGTCCCGGGACAGACGGCCGAGGAGCCTCCAGCTGCTGTGAGGCGTCGGCCTGCTCCAAGCTCAAGGTTCACATTCTCTTTTGTGTTTTATTCATCTTAAATAAATCTTTAAAGGAGCATCTGAAACCAAAAATACGGTTTTAACTCTCCAGGTAAGAGGAGATGATGTATTCTCAACTTTTAATTTGGCTTCTGTGTTGGTCACAGTGACAGCGACAGTGAGATGGAAACCAGGCTGAAGGAGGCAGCGGTGTCCGTCAAAGATCTCTTACCCTCGTTCTCCTCCACTCCCGCGGAAGAGCCTCCCTGTTCTGAAACACCAAAGAAGAAGAAGAAGAAGAAGAAGAAAGAGGCCGAGGTGGAGGAAGAGGACGAGGAGAGCTGTGTTGTGAAGAAGAAGAAAAAGAGGAAACAGACTGGAGGAGAGAGTGACTCTGCAGCTTCTCCTCTCCAACAGAACGGCAGCTCGGAGCCGGAACCGGTCAAAGTGAAACAGAAGAAGAAGAAGAAGAAGAAGCGAGAGGGAAACGGCGAGGAGCAAAAAGCTCTGGACTGAATCATGTTTTCTAATGTTGGTCTGAATCCAGTCTGTCACGAGTGAGAAACGAGAGAATGAGGATTTATTTTCCAAAACATTTGTATATTGTATGTGAGGAAGCCACAGTTAAATCTTTTCATATTGTTGCTCATTAAGAAACATTCAGAGGCTGTGACAGAAACAAAAACAAATTGCAGGTAACATGCGGTTTAAAAGTTCCAAGTTAATGTACAATTTCTGAATGTTACGTTTTAATAAAAATACGTTTCAGTGTTGATTTTCAGTTGATTGTTGTATCAAAAGTGAATCTTCTCTAACGTGGATTCTTGTTCGTGTTCCAGCCGTTCAGAGTCTTTGAAGCGTCTCAGCTGATTCGTCCTCTGACTGCAGGTGTATCACCAGCTTCACTCCACAGGTAGCCGGCAGCCGGCGGCCCACCTGAGTCCGGCCGGGCGCGATGACAGAACTCTGTTACTGTGCGGTCGACACCATCTGTGTCGGGATGTAGGAGCTGATGTCTGCAGGTGAAGCTGACAGCAGGTGAGACTGATGGCTGTCCGTCGTCTGAGGAGCAGGATACAGATCCAGGCTCTCTGAGGAGGCTGGACACGAAAACACAACAACTCAAGAACTTTTGTAAGGACGGGTTCTGGTTTTATGATGTGACAGATGTTATCAGCTGTTAACAAACATGAAAACATCTACATGAAGATCTCAGAGACCCAGAACACAAACCAGCTCCGTCCCTGGTGGAGGATGTGTGATAGAATACAATTAATGAATGTAAGTTTCATTATAATATATCAGTGTTTCAAATTGATGTAACTGGATTCAGCCAGGTGATCTGTTCCACCTGGTGGTCTCTGAGAAGCAGCTGAGAGTATTAAAGTGTTCTGTCAGGATCTAGTTATCAGGATGTAATTGGTCCTCCGGCTGCGTACCTGGTACAGGTGTGTGTGGCTGCAGCTGTAGAGAGTCTTCTTGTAAAGGTGAGTCTGTCTCTTCCTCAGGATCT
The DNA here is from genome assembly GCF_900880675.1 of Sparus aurata. NCBI lineage: Eukaryota > Metazoa > Chordata > Actinopteri > Spariformes > Sparidae > Sparus > Sparus aurata. Next base: position 35,313,485 of record NC_044191.1, on the reverse strand, counting down.
GCTGTTAGAATCTGCACAAAACAGAAATGAGCGATCACCTGAGTATCTCATCCTTCACCTGTTAACAGAGTCGCTCCACGTCAGAGCTCGTTACCTGCCGGACAGCGGCGAGGCTCGTCAGCGTCCCGAGGCTGCTGCCGTCGGCGATGACCATGGCCTGAGACAGCAGACTGGACGAGTGGTACTGAGGTGAGTCTGACTTGTACACTGTGAAGAGGAACAGGTGAGTGAACATGTTAAAGGGACAGTTCACCTCAAAATGAAAAAAACTAAAATCTAGATGGATCAATAACACGACAGGTGAGAGGAAACAGAAGTGGTTTCTGTGGACGTACTGTGACAGGGCAGCTGTGCCATGGTGGTCATGAAGGGACTGGCGCCCATGTGGCTCAGCTGCTGAGCTAATGGCTGCTGTGACGAGGCGTGTAGCTGCTGCTGGAAGGAGATTGGCTGCAGTGTGGTGAACCCGCCCCCCACGCTGTTGATGACAGGCACAGTCTGAGGCTGTGTGGAGGTCAAACCTGGAAAACAAACAACATTGTTCTGTGATTTTTCTGTTTATTCTCACATAACGCAGGAAGGAAACGGAGAGCCGGATTACCGATGAGGAGCGAGGACTCCCCCAGGCTCATGACGCCGGGCAGCGAGGCCATGATGAGGCTCTGTGAGGAGGCGGGGGAGGCGGACAGGCTGTGCAGCGAGGTCAGAGTGCTTACTGGGGGCAGTGGGCCGCCGCTGGACACCTGAGAGCAGACGACAGCATGATCAGGACGGCGTGCAGGTAGTCTACCATACACACTGGGGAGGGATTGTGACACGACCTCTCACCTGTTTGAGGTTCTGAGTCTCGAGGAGTGTGTGACTGGGCTCCAGGTGGATCGGACTGACCACAAGACGACCCACTCTCTCTCCTCCACCTCCTCTGACTGAGCTCACTGCGTCACACAGGATCTGATGGCTGTATTTCACACCTGGAAACAACAACAAGGAGTTAAAGTGAACTCCTGAGTGAGCACTTGTGATCAGACGTCACCTCCCCGCCTGCACGCAAAGAAACAAAACACACTGACATGATGTTTTTTACACAAAGACAGAAAGAAGTTTATGTAGAACATTTGCTGAATTTACAAGAAGGTCCAAATAATGCAGAATGAGTCAGAGACAGAGTTTCACAGAGTTTATAAAGTGTCTCCAACTCAACAACTCACTAAATTGAGTGTTTTTTAAAGGGAGTCTGGTGACTTTCTCCACGGGGACAAAGAAGTAGCCTATATTGTTACTGTTTAGTGTCTTTGTAACATGTGACATGTTTAGATCAATAACATGTTTCTTCTTTCATAAACGGAGTGTAAATGGTGAAATCAGTGTAAACAGTGTGTTCAAACAGCTGATCAATGTTGGCAGGTAAGACTTTAGCACTTTAGACACAGAAGCAGACAGGCTGGTACAGACATGCTGCCACAAACTGACACTTTTTACAAGGAGACAAACAACTTCAGCTGAAAGATTTAATGCTGAATTTACATCAAGGACACAATGAGTTACAATCTGTTGTAGATAGAGTTGTATAATCTTTATAAAGTGTTAGGCTACTCAACAACTCCTAAAATTGGCTGATTTGTTAAGGGAGTCTGGTGAGGTTGTGATCAAAGTTGGCCTCATGTATTATATTTAATGCTGAATTTACAACAAGGACACAATGAGTTAGAATTTATCATAAATAAGTTTCACAAAGTTTGTTCAGTTCCTCCTCCTGAAACAACTCTTAAAATTACTACATTTGTTAATGGAGTCTGGTGGTTCTAGTTCGATGATTAGTTCTATTACAGATATTTGTTTTTATCCCAAAATTAAGCAACCAATAATAATATTTAGATGTAGGAGTCTATGTCTGCCGGGTGAATGGCGGTTGTTACCGTGCTCAGGACTTGGTGGGAGGGTGGGGTGAGAGGATGACTGGGTGGTGTAAGGCGTGTCGAGAGCCAGTTTGTGTCGGAAGGCCTCCTCTTTGCGGCGGTTGGCGAACCAGTTGTACACCCGGACCTCGGTGACCAGGTTGGAGCCGAGGCCGGCGAGCTGAGAGGGAGACACCCCCCTCTGGATACACTCCGCCCTGACGGAGGAAGAGCATGATGATAAATGAATGAATGAATGAATGAATGGAGGGAGGAGGAGATAATGGCTGGATGTTCCTTTAATATAATCCAATCTCACCTGTTACACTCCTCCACTAACCCCTCCCTCTCCTCCTTGCTGGGGTTCTTCTGTCGGTCGTAGGCGTGGAAGAGGATCTGAAGAGACGCTGGACCCCATTTGAACCTGTTCCTCCGTCCCTTCTTGGTTTCCTCCCCCGGCTCCTCCCCTGACGACAGGCCGTGTTTGGCGTTGGTGAACTCTGAAAGAGAAAGGTAATAGTTCCCTTTTTTTAAACCTCTCTGTCAGACTCCCTCTAAGAGCTGCTCAGACCTGGTGTCAACATCCGTCCTGAGGGGTGAACGACCCCGACATGCATCCGATCATGTAGAGAACATTCAGAGCGACGTGTACGCAACATGTGTCCTCCAGCTGTGGCCGACTCAACTGATGACAACTACAACTAGTGACCACAGCATCACCAAACTCCCTTAACAAATGTAGTGATTTTAAGAGTTGTGTCATGAGGAGAAATTGAACAAACTGTGTGAAACTTGTCTCCATGTAAAAAGTGTCAGTTTGTTTCTGTGAAACACGAAGAAGAAGAAGCCACAACAACTACAACTATTAATCATAATATCAACAGACCCCCTTAACAAATCGCCCGATTTTAAGAATTACTGAGTGAGGAGACACTTAACAAACTTTGTGAAACTTATCTATGATAAATTCCAACTCATTGTGTCCTTGTTGTAAATTCAGCATTAAATATAAAACATGAGGCCAACTTTCATCACAACCTCACCAGACTCCCTTAACAAATCAGCTAATTTTAAGAGTTTTTGAGTAGCGTAACACTTTATAAAGATTATGCAACTCTATCTACAACAGATTCTAACTCATTGTGTCCTTGTTGTAAATTCAGCATTAAATCTTTCAGCTGAAGTTGTTTGTCTCCTTGTAAAAAGTGTCAGTTTGTGGCAGCATGTCTGTACCAGCCTGTCTGCTTCTGTGTCTAAAGTGCTAAAGTCTTACCTGCCAACATTGATCAGCTGTTTGAACACACTGTTTACACTGATTTCACCATTTACACTCCATTTATGAAAGAAGAAACATGTTATTGATCTAAACATGTCACATGTTACAAAGACACTAAAAAGTAACAATATAGGCTACTTCTTTGTCCCCGTGGAGAAAGTCCCCAGACTCCCTTTAAAAAACACTGAATTTAGTGAGTTGTTGAGTTGGAGACACTTTATAAACTCTGTGAAACTCTGTCTCTGTCTCATTCAGCATTATTTGGGCCTTCTTGTTAATTCAGCAAATGTTCTACATGAACTTCTCTCTGTCTGTTTATTCCAGTGACATATGTGTTTATTTGCATACGGAGCAGGAAGTGAGATCTGATCACAGGTGGTCTCTCAGGACAGATGTTGACACCAGGTCTGAATCTCCAGATGTTTGATGCTCGTCTGAAGCAGCTGCTGGTTGTACTCACGTTGGCTGATCTCGCACTGCTTCTTGACGTACCAAGTGTACAGAGACGCTCTCTTCTGGTTCTTCATGGGCGTGCCTTTGTTGAGGTGCTGTGAGAGGTGTGACTGGTTGAGTCCGGTGGACTCCACCACCTCTCTCTGAGGGAGGTTGTGCTGCTGCATGTAGCTTTTCACCATTTTTGCGACGTGCCAGGGGTCGCCTCTGTTAGACAGACACATCATGTTTGTGTGTGTTAACCTCCCTTATATTCTGGTGTAATTCTGTGTGTTTCACTCTCTCAGTTAAACGTCTTTTAATAAGTGTGTTAACAGGCTCAGTTTGCCATAACAGGAGACATATAGTGTGGCCTGTCAGAGGGAAGTAGAGAGGCTTATTGACAGAGCGAGATAAGAGAGAGCACAGTGGGGCAAAGTCCAGCACTCAGATCAGTGGAGGGGAAAACGTGTTAAAGGTTTTAAGAAGCCTTTTTTTAACAGTTTCTGTCAGTTCAGGAGCAGAAAAATACACAGAATTAAAAAAAATACAACAAATTAAACGATTCAGACGTTGTTTATACAAGAAAATGTTGTAAAATATGTTTTTAAACAGCTGCTAATAAAGCATTTTAATACCTCTTAAAAATACTCAACAGTGTCTGATAACATGTACAGCATTTTCCAAATATCAGTAAAAAAGCTGATTGTCGCCTGGAGAAACGTCCCTCACACGGTGTGTACACAGAGCCTCACATGACCAGCCCTGCTCCATTAATCTTCACCTATGCATGCAGCTTATTTATTAAGAAATGGCCGGAGAGTATAATGATGGGGTCGGGTAATTAGTAACTAGCAAAGGAGGAACCCGCTTTAAATTCGCCTCAAAAGCCGGATTGCAGAGAGAGAGAGAGAGACGGAGAGGCAGGAGGAGGAGGCAGACATTTAACTGAGCTTTAAGAGAAAAATGTCATCAGGTTAACTTATATTTGAACTCTCAGGTGTTTGGTTGAGATCTCCTGGAGGTAACAGATGATTTTATAATTCAGCCTGAGAAAGAAGAGAGGAGCGACTCACTGCAGGAGCTGATCCACCTCAGCCTTCAGCTTGGCCGCCTCCTGTGGGGGAAGCTTCTCCAGCTCTCGGTATATCGGCGGTGGGAAATCCATCTCTCCCTCCTCGGAGCTCTCTCCGTCCCCCCTCTCTGTTCTCTCGGCGCCGGCGCTCGCTCTGTCCCGCTCCAGCTCCCCGATGGCCTGGACCAGGACGTCCCGGGACAGTCCGGACCCCAGCAGGGCCCAGACCAGCTGCTCCTGGAGGGCGGTCAGACGGCTCGGCCTCGCCATGACTCTGTCTCTCTCTTCTATCCTCTCCTCCATTATTCTGACGCCTCACCTCGCTGCCGCCTCGCAAACAAACACGGCTCCTGTGTGCACTTCCAGGCTCACAGACGAGCAGCGGCGGGCCTCATCGTGTCTGAAGTCCTTCTTATACTTTCATTTTTCCTGTGTAGAGTTTCCTCCCGATGTGTCCTGAGCCGCCTGGTTTTAGCTCTCCACCTGCTGTTTTCCTTTCAAAGGTCAATTTTCTTTTTTTTTTTTTTTTGTTAACCTTCCTCCTGTTCACCCCCTCCTCCTTCATGCTCCCTGTGAACTTTGTCCCCTCTCCCTCAATCCCCAACACCGACCAAAGTACAATTTAAAAACAATAAATAACAATGAGGGGATGTTACGGCTGAGCTCAGAGCTGCAGACGCTGCAGACAAAGAAGAAGACGAGCAAAGAAAACATGACAGAAAAGCAGAGTGGTGGATTTACACATGTAGATATTTCTGATTTCACAGTGAGACAGAGCTCAGGACGAGTCCAGAGATCCTCTCACTCATTTGTTTGAATTAACTGTAGTAGAAACTTTAAAGTTAATGCATGATGGTAAAAAATGTCAAACTAAAGGCCATAAAGACGACATTAGATTAACAGAACATGCAACATGCTTCATGTGTCCAACACGCCACTAGAGAGTGCTGCTGTGTCACATCTGAACGTCCTGACATCAGGATGAAGCCCTGAACCGGACTGACTCCAGAACCCGGTAACACCTGATAGTAACATGTGTCTAACATGTTGATCACTGAGACAAACAGACTCCATGTTTCTGCACAAAGACAGAAAGAAGTTCATGTAGAACATTTGCTGAATGAACAACAAGGTCCAAATAATGCAGAATGAGTCAGAGACAGAGTTTCACAGAGTTTATAAAGTGTCTCCAACTCAACAACTCACTAAACTGACACATTTGTTAAGGGAGTCTGGGGACTTTCTCCACGGGGACAAAGAAGTAGCCTATATTGTTACTGTTTAGTGTCTTTGTAACATGTGACATGTTTAGATCAATAACATGTTTCTTCTTTCATAAATGGAGTGTAAATGGTGAAATCAGTGTAAACAGTGTGTTCAAACAGCTGATCAATGTTGGCAGGTAAGACTTTAGCACTTTAGACACAGAAGCAGACAGGCTGGTACAGACATGCTGCCACAAACTGACACTTTTTACAAGGAGACAAACAACTTCAGCTGAAAGATTTAATGCTGAACTTACAACAAGGACACAATGAGTTACAATCTGTTGTAGATAGAGTTGCATAATCTTTATAGTGTTACGCTACTCAAAAACTCTTAAAATTAGCTGATTTGTTAAGGGAGTCTGGTGAGGTTGTGATGAAAGTTGGCCTCATGTATTATATTTAATGCTGAATTTACAACAAGGACACAGTGAGTTAGAATTTATCATAGATAAGTTTCACAAAGTTTGTTAAGTGTCTCCCCACTCAATAATTCTTAAAATTGGGCGATTTGTTAAGGGGGTCTGGTGATGTTATGATTAATAGTTGTAGTTGTTGTGGCTTCTTCTTCGTGTTTCACAGAAACAAACTGACACTTTTTACAAGGAGACAAACAACTTCAGCTTCTGATTTAATGCTGAATTTACAACAAGGACACAATGATTCAGAATTTGTTGTAGCTGTTTGACAAAGTTTGTTCAGTTTCTCCTCATGAAACAACACTCAAAATTACTACATTTGTTAAGGGAGTCTGGTGATACTGTGTCTTCTTCTTCTTCTAACTTTGTATTTGAACATTTTTCTCTTGAAGCACTTTGTTATCTCGCCATGAATAAACTTGCATATCAACATAGTGTCATCATTTTGATTATTAAACCATGTTTATCTCTGTTGTATTTTTCTTTGTGCTCGTCTCCTCAGGAACATCTTTTCTTTATTCATGACTGACTCTGTGTCCAGGATCAGGATGTTTAATGTCACATCATGCAGACACGGTGAACACTTTGTGCCACTGATGTTGTTTAAAGACTTTATTATTTAAGTTTAAATCATCCTGTGTGCACATTTGCATCTGATTTCTTGAATTCCCAAACTTTCAGACGTCTTTGTCTCGGATGCTCTCTCTTGTTTGAGACTCCTGGAACGATCGCTCGGGAAGGAAAGAGGACAAACTGAATGGGGGGAAACCCTCTCGGAGTTAATGCACTCCTTTATCTTTTCCTCTCTCTTTCAGTGTGAAACGCTCACTTTCTCCGCCTGGATCACCTTATACCATTCTCAGGTTCAGCCTATCAGCACCTTTTTGTGCGGAGCTCTTGTTACCTCACCCCACCCTTGGGAAGATGGCATTATACTGTATTTGGAAGGGTAACAGAGCTCCCTCTATCTCCCTGAGACATGCCACTGACCTGTAATTAAGTCCCATTGTACTATAGAGAAGAACTCCCCGGCAGAGCAGACAGAGGGCAGTGTGTGTGTATGTGTGTGTGTGTGTGTGTGTGTGTGTGTGTGTGTGTGTGTGTGTGTGTGTGTCCAGCAGCTCAGATACTGCTGTGACTAATGCTGCACCACACAGGCCGGTTTATCAAAACCCAGCACATGCAGCACACACTGCAGCCCTCATTCTCCCTCTGCACAAGACTCAAAGCTATTTTGATTGGTAATGAGATACAAGCCACACGGTCCATCTCTCATTAGTGAGCCATTGCTGTCTGTGTCCCCCCGTCCGCCTCCCCCCCGTCCCTGCCATTCAACCCCATTGATCATGCATGCAGAAATTTAACACACCCCTTAATTCCTGTCCAAATAGCCTGTCCCACTTCCAGAGCTTCATCTGCTTCATCTGCAGCGGAGGGAGTCGGCCTGTGTGCAGACCGACGAGACGTCCGTGTTTCCTTTCAGTCTGCTCACTAACTTGGATTATAAAAACATGAATGTTGTGCTAATTTGTTTTCAGAAGACAGAGTTTAATATTAAAACTCAAGGCGTTTTTCTTCGTCGTGGCCACAAGCAGAGATATTAAAAAAGGCTTGATTTTCATTTTTTGAATAAGATCGAATAAAATCACTAGAAAGCATGAAACGAAACTTTTACTACTCAGTCAAAGATACCTGCCACGCAAATAACTTCAAGATCCATTCACTGATCCCTGAGAAGTCAGCAGAGATGTTAGATAACATCGTCTCTCAACCAACTAACCAACCAATCAATCAATCGACCAACCAACTGATCAATCAACAAACAAACCAACTGAGAACGTATTCCACCAACTGACCGACCGACTGACAGACCGATCAACCAACCAACCAAACGATCAATCAACAAACTGATCAACAATCAAACGAGCAATCGTGCAACAAATCAATCCCCCAATCAACCAACTAACTAACTGATCAACGCTGGTTGAAAGGACCCAGAATCAATGTGATCTGAGGACGTTTCTGCAGAAGAAAAGTTCAACCTGAACGTTTTTTTGTGGCAACTTCACGTTTGTCAAGGTTGAATCTCATATTTCTCTCTCATCAGAACACTGTGTTGATGTTCTGGTTCGGTTCAGGCACAGAAACCACCGGGTCAGAAAACATCTGGTTCATCTCCTTCTATGGGGCTTTAAAAACTTTTATTCCTTTTATTCATATTTATCTTTATGGAAATGTTTGTTTTTTGTTTTAACTTCTCTGTAGTTTCTGTTTGTGATTCTGTTATTCTGTCTTCTGGAGTTTCCTGCGTTTGCTTTGTAAACTCAGTTTTAAAGGTGCCGAATTACTAAAGTTCTGATGATGACTCACCTGGATCTCAGTCCAGGCACCTTGCATCACCTGATTGGTCGTTCTGTGTGTGTTTGAAGTGTTTTGCACTTTTAAAAACGTCCATAATCTCTTTCTCGTCAAACTTTGCTCCAAACTCTGAGCCTCGATCGGGTCGGGCAGCGTCCATTTTGTCCACTGGGCACCCGGCAGTAAGTCAAAGCCGTCATTGTCTCTGAGTGGCTCAGGCTGTTGATTGGACTTCACATTGGTTAGCAGCCGGGTCACATGTTGAGTCAGTGTTGAGAAGATTAGCCGGAGCTGGCTTTGGTACTAATTAAATACTTAAACCCCAGAAATGAATGAGCACACAAACCTCCTGTTAGATCACACAGAATAAGCTGGTTTGCAGTTTGGACGTTGCAGCAAGTTAGAGAATGAACACATTATTATTCTTTATGAATCATTGGAGAAAAATTCTGCACGACAACAATGTGACAAACCACAAGTGTTTTATATTTAAGCCCGTCTGACATTTAAGCCTGTTGGTGCATTAAAGGAGCAGTATGAGAAACTCTGGCTGCAGTTTGATCTGGATCATTATTATCAACTCTGTGAGGAAAACTCAACATCTGAAACCTGCAAGACTTCCTGTTGTTACTATATTTGTTTCTGCTGTTTCATATTTCTTTAACCAAGTCTAATTAATAGCACAGGATTTTATTGTTTCACGACCATAAACGCAGTTTTCAGGCTGATGTTTGAACATTTCAAGTCCTTAAAATGTAAAAAAGACTTTAAACAAATCAGTTCATGAAACTGAGTTCTGCCTGTTGAGCTTTTCACTGAACAAGAAGAGAAACTGCATAAAGGTAGTCAAAATCAGGCAGAAGGGAACAGGAAGTCAGGAGCTTCTGCCTTCAAAATAAAGGTTAAATGTTTGCCACCTCATGCAAATGGATTTAAATGACTTTTGTTTTGAATTAGATTTGTGTAACAGTGAATATGTTCAGAAGATGATTAGCACCGCTGTGAAAAATGTATTTGTGTTCCAACCTTTTCTCAGAAATCTTAGTTTTGTCTAAACATTTCCCGAAAAACGTCAACATCTAACCAAGCTGAGTGAAATTCAGACGTGTATTTCTTATTTTGTGCTGTTTCATTCATCTTAAGAGGGGAAAGCAGGAGTGAGTGACTGAGGTCGTGCACGCTCACCTCTGGTTCAGGTCGGCTGCCAGGCACCACGGATCACATCCCAGAGAGAAAACTGACCAGGACACTCCCGTTTGATTTGTATTTGGGAGATTAAAAGTAGAGAAGCCGGCAGTATTTGTTGACCAGGGAATGAGTCGAATGCAACTTACACACCAGCTGCTTTTAATGGTGCAATCACATCCACAAAACTCAATTTACATTTATTTGAAGAAGGTCGACATTTGTGTCGCAAAAACCTGAAAGACTCAACAATCAGCTGTTCTAAAGTCTTGAAATGACCAAAACAGAGATACTCCCATGAAACCAGTCGTGTTCAGAGTCGTTACAAGAGAGGACGCAAACCATTCAAGCATTTAAAAAAAAAAATCCCTGTAGCGCCAGAAATGGTGGTTTTGAGACACACAATCAGCCCAACAAGCCAATCGTCTGCTTTAATACAGCCACAGCAGGATCACCACAGTGATGGCTCGACTTCCCGGATATAGAATTAACTGGATCTGTTGTTTTGCGGCTAACAGAACGTGCACATTAGAGACTTCTTAGAAGCTAACTTTTGGTTTAGCGCTCATCTACCTTTAAAAGAAATTAAATGAGAGACCTTCCAAATTTTATTGGCCCAAATGGCTCAAATCATGACAGACAAATGGGTCATTTTGGAGGTTGTGATGCTAAAAAACAAAATTATCCAGCATTTTACAGACAATTCTTCCACTGTGCATCACACGATGGTTCGGCTTCAGAGCCGGCTGCTGTTCCTGGAGATTTGGGCAAGACTTAAAAAGGTCTTTGATTTTGTTTGTTACAAGACGCCACTAAATCCTGCACACTGGACCTTTAAGAGAGTGCAGTTCATTATGCTAATTACCGCCATTTTATTTTGAAATAGATAAAAAGTGCCCCTCGCTTTTCATAAACATCAAAATATGTTTGTTTTTTTTATTGACGGAACCAATGTAAATGTAGCTTTTATTTTGAAAGGCCACGGCGGAAGCGGCGTGGTTGATATCCGGTGGCTTGACGCGGCAGCCACGTGCCCCTCGGGCCGGAGCAGCAGGAGGGGGCGGAGTCTGTCCGGCCCGCCCACACCGGCCCTCTCCCCTCGCGGTCACCCCGGGCCAGACCCGCCTCGCTCCTCTCACTCTGCGCCCGCTCTCCCGCACCGCACCGCACCGCACGGCTCGGACACACACGGCCCTCACTTCTCACGCACACACACGCAGCGAGGACACGGAATGGAGACAGAAGGGAGCCAGAGCGCCCTGTCCGCCGCGGACTCCCCGCACGACCCCTGGTAACTACTAACTTTCTGTTCAAACTCAGAATTCACTGTTTTCTAAGTGGAGTCTGGTGCGGACTGTGAATCAGAGAGGATGCACTCTTTGAAGTTTGTTTGATCTTCAGGAAAAACCTCGAGAACTATTTTATTTTATTGTGGAAAAACTCCTTAAATATTCAGCTGGATGAATCCTCATGTTTTATCATATTTTCTTTATTTTTCTCCACAGTAAAATGTTCATAGGTGGACTCAGCTGGCAGACCACACAAGGTAAATCTTTTTATGCCTCCATGTGTTCACAGATCCTAAAATAGCTCAGATAAAACTAATATAAACTTTTTATTAAAGCTCTATCTCTGAATATTTCTGTTTGCCTACATTGAAATAGTGATTATAATTTTTTTGTACTTGTCCTTAAAGTTATAAATAAGAATCCTGCTCCAGGATGAATGCCCCCATTCAGAACTGCATAAACGGAATCAGTGATTCTTAAAAAAGCTCATTAAAAAAAGAAAAGTGTGAAATTCAGTTTGAATTGTGTGATTTTATGTTTTTGTTTGCGTCTAGTTAACATTTTAATGTTGGAAAATAGTCTGAACTCTCTTGAGGAGAATCTCAGCTTGGAGTGAAACAGTTTGCTTAATTTCCCAGTTTCTCCCTGTTGATCCTTCAGCTCTTGTGTCTCCTCTCCATCTTGTTTTGTCCCTCAGAGGGTTTGAAGGAGTACTTCTGCAAGTACGGCGAGGTGAAGGAGTGTATGGTGATGCGAGATCCGGTTACTAAGCGCTCGAGGTGAGGGAACTGCGAGCCCGGCTTCTCGGGCCGCAGTTGAAAGTTTATCTGACCTGTGTGATTCCTCCCTGCTCATAACGTATCATTACATGTCAACATCAGTTTCTGTGTCATTAATACTCCCCCTCCTCCCTCCATCCTCCTCCTCGCCCTCCCTGATGTCTGCAGAGGGTTTGGATTCGTCACCTTTGTTGATCAGGCGGGCGTGGATAAAGTTTTGGCCCAAACCCGGCACGAGTTGGACTCCAAAACAGTGAGTTCTCTGTATTTACTTCCCACCACCAGCTAATCCCATCGCTCAGTGTTTGATTAGTGGATTTTCCAATAATCCGCTGCTACATTTTAGCGTGTTTACTGAGGTTTCCACTATGCTGATGTTTTTCCTCGCACCGTGCCGGGCGCCACACCTCAGATGCGTTCACTGTGACATGTTTGAGTCGGCCGTGGACACATGGAGGCACACGGAGAATGTGTTCCCTCTTCAGCCAACACAATGTCGCCCAGTGTCAATTTCCATAGAAACAAGGAGGGGAAGCCGAGTCGCTCTCACTGCCGATCTTTGATTTAGCTCTCTGGGAAAAAAGAGAAGCAGAACTTGTCCGGCGTCTCTTTTTCCTCCCTGAGGGGAAACTGAACCCAGAAAGTTTCTCAGGTGTGAAAGAAGCAACAAGGCGACAACTTCCTGTTGATTTCAGGGAGAATTAAACTGTCAGCTGTCTGAATTCTTTCTCAAAGTATATCAGTTCCCTGTCGTGTGGTGTCATTGATGAATGTGCGCTCGTTTGGGAACAATGTGGTCGCCATAGGGACGGCGGCCCCGGCCTCTCTCCTGCAGGCCGCTCACTGTATTTAAATGAGGAGCAGCTACTTCCTTTTGTGCTCTTATTAGTGACGCGCTTCTTTCAAATCTTCAAGAGTTAACGGAGAAGTTTGGCTCGAAAATGAAAACTGAAAATGCTGATGGAAAGTGTCGTCGTCCACAGAACAGTTCTGCAGCTTCACAGTGAAACAGAGTCGCAGCATTCTGCTGAACCACTGAAGCAGCTGAGACTTGACACAGAGAAACAACCAGAAAACATAATAAAATTCTCTAAAACTACATTTAATCTTTGCAGAATTATCTGTTAGCACTTCCTGTTAGCAGTGAACCTGTGGATGTACAGACAACTATCACTGGATCACTGTGACACTGAAGACAACTTAAAAACATGACTTTTCTAAGGCAGGTTTTGCAAATGTAAGAAACATATATTTTTTAGGATATTTAAGCAGATTAATGGAGGCATCCTCTCCTCCTCCTGATGATATAAAGTCAGGTGAAGTGTCGTCGTCCACAGAACAGTTCTGGAGCTTCACAGTAAAAACAGAGTTGCAGCGTTCTGCTGAACAACTGAAGCAGCTGAGACTTGATTTAAAACAGAGAAACAACCAAAGAAACATAAAATGGCGCCAAACAGCTCGTGTGAGCTAATTTAGCTTAGCAGCTACAGTAAAGATTTGACCTTAAAAGGTGTCAATAACGTGTTTTCTCATTAATGGAGCCATTTTATTTTATTTTAAAAACATTTTTCAACCTTTTTGGAGCTGAAATCTTCTCTGCAGCGACGACGTTCGGCCTCGTGTGTCTCGTGTGTTCGACTCTCCGCCTCCCTACACTTTGATTTTGTGGGCCGTTTATTTGTTGAAGAAAGAGACAAAACACAAAATTAATGAAGTTTCAGATAGATTTGATGTTTCGACAGTTATCGTGATGATGTCGTTAGTAGTTGCAGTGTTTTCTCCTAAATAACTGAAGTGTAAAAAAGACAAAAGAAATAAATGAAAGATGTTCTTCACAGCGCTGACGTGCAGGTCAGCACGCTAACACGTTCAGCTCAGCAGCTACAGTGAAGACGACGGCTTAAAGAGGTGAAAATGATGTTTTTCAGATTGTTTGGGATCTCTGAGCGTCGGGAGACATTTTATGTTGTTTTGGGTTTTAGTTTTTTTGAGAACGCTGCAACTCTGTTTGACTGTGAAGCTCCAGAACTGTTCTGTGGGCGACGACGCTCCACCTGATCAGCCGCCGGCGTGGACGGAGGAGCTGATGAGTTTTTGGGTGAGCTGCTCCTTTACGTGGACGTTCTGAGGGAGAAAACAGAGACAGAAAAAAGAAAGTTTCCGGAGAATCAGATCATTTTCTGCTCTGAATCTAAAATTAGCAGCGTTGGAAGCTGTTTGATTGTGAAACTGGATGTAGTTTCACTCGCAGGCGCCCGAGCTGTGACAAGTAGCGCCATCATGCTTGGACGCCAGTAACTCGCCATGGGGTTTGTTGCCATAGTGACCCCCCCCCTCCTCCGTTACAGCTGAAAAATGGCTCTGTCACAAAAGACAAAAAGGAAGATAACAAAGCATTTCATTAACAATCATTTCTTGGGGAAGAGAAATCCAGACAGCGTGAACAGATAGAGGAGGTCACGATGCGGCTGTTTGTCCTCACGCTGCTCTTCTGATAACTCATTAAGTGAATTCACGGAGGACCCACAGATGAGTTTCTCCTCGTGGGCGCGGCGGGGCCTCTGGCGGCGGGCGGTCGGGTGTGTCGGTGGCGTTTTCGCAGCCTGGGACAGAGTGTGTGTGGTGCGGTGAGGGCTCAGCGAGCAGCCACGGGGGTTGGATGGTGAGTCGAGTGGGCCTTTGCAGAGCGCTCGCCCTGCCCCCCTCCGCCTGGCTCTCATGCAGACAGGTTATCCTGTTAGAGAGAAAAGTTCTCCAGTGGCAACAGAAAGAATGTGCCATGCTGTGACCGACTGAACCGCTCCGCCGCTGGAATTAACAGAGCTTTGCACAGGCGAGAGGCTAAAGAGCAAATACAGTGCTGCAGAGGAATTTATTGGTACTTATTGTGCTGAAGGACAGATGCGGGCCGGTTTTGACGAGGCAGGTTTTTACTGAGATTTAAGAGTGCGGGTGTGTTAGTCGCCCCTCTGGGTGCCCTCCCGGCTTCCTGCTATCTGTAAAGCCGCTGACGGCCGATGTAAACTGCACCTTTGTGGGACAAAGTTTCCATTCAATCGCAGCTCCGAGGTTCAGCGGAGGGTTTTTACAACGGTCACACAGCTCTTTGCGCTGTTGCATATTTGTGGCCCCCGTTAACCATTTCCATGCTGACCAGAGTGTTAAGGAGGAGGTGGAGGAGGTGCAGGAGGTGCAGGAGGGGGTGGAGGGGCAGGATAACCCCATCTGTGATCAGTATGGCCCTCCTGACTAATAGGATTGGAGTCAACAAGCTTGAGTTGTTCCTCAGAGATGTTGAGCGCTGCCCAATCGCCGTGTTGTGTTAAGTGCGCTCGCAGCTCAGGCGGTGACGGGCGGCGCGCTCGGCCAACTGTTGCGTAGCCGGGATGTATTTGGTCAAAGGGGATTGGCCTGATTACATAAACCTCTCTTAGAATTACCTCCAGCTTCTTCTCCGTCACCTCGCTGCGAGTGCAGGGAGGTGAAACTGCCTGCAGACGGCTGCACGGATGTTGTCTGAGGTGAAGATCTCCGTCAGAAAGGTCGGACGAGTTGCAGAGTTTTTAAAATGTCGGTCGTCTCGCGGTCTCAAAGCGCCAAAACATAAATGTGTCCCCTTCCAGAAATCACTCTCGGGGTACTCAGGAGAACCCACAGGTCTTGTTGTGAGCAGTTTCATGTAAGAACTATTTTCCTTCTGCATCAACGTGCAGACGGAGGCGTCCATCGTCTGATGGCGTCCGACCGGCTGAGCTGTAACGTGAGCGAGCTTCTTGTGGCGCCAAAGTCCCGTTGTGTTTGTGTCCTGTGAGACCAGAACCACCAGTCAACAACTAGAGTGGTGCTCAGTAGAGTGTATACCTCTGCCAAGGCCCAACAGCCCCCTTTAAGTCAATCAAGTCTAATCCAACGTAACATATAAAACTTTGAAGTCCGCCAGAACCAAATGTTTAGTTGGATCCACACCAGATTTTACTCATTCGCAGATATAATCCACATAAACATGCTGCCGTTTATTCATCAGGATCCAGGAATTATTCCCAGAGGAAAATAATGTAGATTATTAGAAGAAGAAGAAAGAGAGAAGTGTTTGTGGATCAACACCAAAAAGTTAACGAGGTCTGTTCTGGACCGAGACTGATCCTCCATCCAAGTTTGTTGGAAAAACTTCCAGTAGTTTTTTTTTAATAATCCTGCTGACAAACCAACAAAACTCAACGATGAGTTTCTAACTGGAACTCCTGTTGATAGACGAATATTTTTGACGTGTAACCTTTAAAATATCGTTGTAATCTGCAGACTGAGTGAAGACAGAGGAGACTGCATTTTTAAATAAATGTATTTTATCGGCAGCTTGACTCCAAAAACACAAATACTGAAAATCAGAAAAATGCTGAATATTGATGAATATCTGTGCTGCAAAAAGAAAATAGTTCCTACGTTCGTCTGCTCACAACAACGTCTGTGGAGCGTCTGCAGTCACCAGGTCGACTTCTGCAAAGAGAAACGACTCATTTCTCCAAAACTAAACACTGAACTGTTGAAGGTGAGTATGAAGAACGTTCCGTCCTCCTGCGGATGAATCAAACATCTGCAGAGTGAAGCATTGTGGGTCTTTAAACAACGTCAGTACTTTGTGTGTTTAATGTCCACAGTTCCTCCGGACGTGCTGCGGCCGCCATGTGTTTGACTCTTGTTTGTCTGTGTGTGTGTGTGTGTGTGTGTGTGTGTGTGTCTGTTTGTTTTTGAATGTGCACAGGAGTGTTGGACATCAGGAGGGTTGGTGACCGGAGGTGACTATGAGAGTAGTGTAGCCACCATAGAAACTAAAACAGTAGACTCTTGCATCTGATCCTCCAGTCTTTAGCCTCTTAGTCTTCTCACTCTGCTCTCTAGAAACAACAGACAGAGAAACGTGACGATAGAGAAACGAAGGAGTCGCGGTGACGCTCGAGTGGCATCGACGCCGTCGGCCTTCCCTCTGGTTAACGCATGTGTGTCACACAGAGGCTGTAGCTCTCTGCTGTAGTTCAACTCTACCCTCTCATGGTTACGGACTAATCTTAGTGCTGTACTGTCTCACCATCTCTTAGTGTAACTGCAGTACAGTGTGGTGTAGTCTAGTCGTTCTCTAGCTCTCTTAGACCAGAATAGACTAATATAGAGGTGTCAGACTCCAGTTTACAGCCTGTCCACACGCACACGGACCGTTCTTACAACTCAGGTTTTCCTACGTGTTTTTGGCTTTTGTACACACGACGTTTTTGGGAAACTGAAGATATTCAGACAGTCTGCCGTCCGTGTTTACGTCTGGATTTCATCTATTTGGTATTTGAGTGTTTACACGGACGGGTGGACGTTATTCTGTCTGTACAGAGTCGAATAAAACAGACTTTTAAATACAGCAGTGGGACGGACGGACGGACAAATACGCCTGTTGATATGTTGACAGTAGAGTGCATACCTCCACCAAGGCCTAATGAAGTGTAGCCACGACAGCTCCGTGTCAGTGTCAGCAGATCTGCACAACAAAACAATGAAATGGAATCAGAACTTTAATAATGTTGTAGAAGAACTAAAAGTATCAAAATTAAATAAAAATTGTCTTTGAACCAGTTTAGATTCACGTCCACGCTCATTTTCTGCACCTGTTTAACAATAAATGCAAAACTTTTAAGTGTATTTTTGGTTTACGGCGTTTAGCTGCTGCGCTAACGTTAGCGCTGGTGTTTGTTCCCAACAGCGACTGCGTTCCATAGAAAGCCTCTGATGCTAACGTTAGCCGTCATATTAGCTGACTAACGTTCGGCGAACCCTCTCCTCACTTCATCGGCTGTTTTCAGTCAGTTAGCTAACGCGATTAGCTTCCACAGACGCCGATCAACGTCCTCGATGAGTCCCTACCTGACGTTAATATGTGTGAGCAGATAACTCGCCGCCTTCAGTAACTCTGGGCCGAGTTTAGTGGAAATCTGTTGTGTAGTTTTTGTGTAATCCTGCTCACAAACCAACCAACCAACAAACAAACGGTCCTCAGACGAGTTAAACACAGAATCCAGCAGGGAAACGGGCTGACCCGCCTGATACCCGTCACATTTACACAAGGACTGAAGATTAAAGTGAGTCAGAGTCGGTGAACGTAGGATCATCTTTGTGTTTGAACCCTGGCAGACGAACCTCCCCGTGTGTGTGTGGACCCGGCCTGCATGGCGTGGTTCTGTCTCCAGTCTTCACCTCGGTGTCGCTCAGTCCGACAACATGGACTTGTGTTTTATTTTGTGTTCAGATTAATACGAGTTAAAGAAGTGAAGCTGGCAAAAACAAACAAACACACACAAACAAGACTGCTGTCGGTGGGGTTTGATTGACAGCTCCCTGTCCTCTGTCCCGTCCTGGGTCCGGCCGGGCGGTCGGGTCGGGTCGGGCCGGGCCGAGAGGAGCGGAGGTGTGTTTGTGGTTGTTGAGCCTGTGTGAGATTCCAGGAGATCACATGTCACATGATGGTGACGAGAGAGGCAGAGATTCAGAGGACACACACACACACACAAACACACACACACACACGTAAAGTGGAGTTTTCTCTTATTTGAGCCTTCAGAGCCCCCGTAGTGAACGTGGTTACGCCCGGCAACCAGCTATCAATCATCAATATATTCAGTTTTATTGTCTATCATATAAACACATGAGGACGATTCTGATTTCATGTATTTTGTTGAAAATGAAACTAATGTTCTACATTTAATTTCTGCAGTTTCTCATTAAAGTTCATGTTATTTATAATCGGTCGTCTTAACTTTCCTCTCAAGACTTCAAATCATTTGTGTTTCACTTCCGTAAACTTTAAAGTGCGATACAAGTTCATAACCAGCACATTATAAGTTTAAAGTACTCAGATTTATACTTTTATCACCGTTAAAGTGGGTCAGTTTAGTCCCAACAAGTATTGAAGCAGTACGAGTATATAAAAGTACTTAAACATGAAACTTGAGGTGTACAACTTCTTTGTAAGAGAAACCTCAGTGTTATATTTTCTTATTTCTTTCATTTCATTGTGATGTTTTTCCTTCTTCATTCTGACTGAACCAGACTGATGTGTTTAACTTGATAACGTGGAGCCCAAACTCAGGTTCGATTTGGCCGCCAAGTTATTCGAAAGCTAAAAAATAAAGACAAATAATTTCAAAAATGAACTCGAGGAGCTCGAAGTCTGAACTCTGTTTTACATCTGAAGGAAACAGTATGAATAAATCTTTACAGTTTAAAGGGGGAAACGTTCGAGCGCCTCATGAAGCCCTGATGAAACACTGAAACACCTCCACAGACCACTTTATTCTCTAAAATGTGATTTACCTCCTCGTCACTGTCACACACACACACAACAACAAACAGGACACCAGGACGTAGTCAGAGCCCGTCGGCCGTCTTTCTGAGTGAATGTCGTTCTGTTTTCCAGCCGTGTAAATCAAACCTCTCTGTCATTCTGCTGTAGTATCAGTGAGGAAGTTGTGCCAGGTGGACAGACACGTGTCACACCTTCAGTGATGAGTCGTTAAAGAGTGAGAGTGTGTGATGTCACAGAGGGAAGGTGTTCACCTGAATCACAGCACAGCACTCACCTGTCCCACTTCTTCTCTCCCGCAGATCGATCCAAAGGTTGCGTTCCCTCGCAGAGCTCAGCCCAAGGTGAGTCAAAGTGTGTGTGTGTGTGTGTGTGTTTTGTATCGGGGTTAATGCCTGGTAATCTGATGAACCTGAGCAGCGGCTGACATCACCGCACTGTTACGTGATCGTGTGTTAACAAAAACGTTCACAACTTCAGAGACACTCG
The DNA here is from genome assembly GCF_900880675.1 of Sparus aurata. NCBI lineage: Eukaryota > Metazoa > Chordata > Actinopteri > Spariformes > Sparidae > Sparus > Sparus aurata. The sequence continues at coordinate 35,293,684 of NC_044191.1, read as the reverse complement.
CTATTGTTGAAGCTCGCTAAACGTCTGGATTGTGTTTCAGGAACGCTCTGTTCCTCACATCCACGGCAACGCAGAGAGCAGCGCTTAAAGGAACAGTTCACTTAAAAAAAAAAAAAAAGGAACATTCAGTCATTTTGTTTCAGTTTAATAAAACCCAAAACACTTCCAAAGAACACAAACTGTCTCCGTTCACATCAGTCCTGACGAGCTGAGTGGAGACATTTTATTTATTCATTTCTGTTGATTTTTTTTATGTTTTAAATGTGTAATTTTGTAAAATACGACCAGAATTTGAAGGCAGCGTTTCACCAGAGTAACTGACAACTGCTTCTCGCTAGCTAGCGGCTGTAATTAGCTGCCGTTAGCTCATTAGCTCATCAGCTCAGTTAGCCGAGTTTATCTGCAAAGCTCGACGTTAAGAAGGCAGCAGTGGAAAATGAGCACCGGTTTATCACTGAGTCATGAACATTTGGCAACATTTCACTCAAATAAAACAACAGTTTTATTGCGGTGTATTAAAGTAGAACACTTACTAACAGTTGTATTTAATTAGTCAGGTGTAAAAATATTATTTTCATCACGATATGTTGTCATAATGATTCATCAGACAGCGATACGATCGATCTGATTCCTCCTGCGATCGATTGGAGGCGATGCTCGCTGAACGCAGCTGCAGAAGAATCTGCCGTCTCTTTATTTTCCATAAATCCATAAAGAAAATAACAACACGTAAATAATTGTAAAGAAAAATGTACTTTAAACTCGACGTATAAGATTCAGTTCAACTGTCAAAGAGACAAAAAAACATTGTTATCTTAATCTTTTGGCATTTTTCATTACATGAAGCAGCCGAGCAGCTTGTAAACTTTTTCCTCTACTCATATATAAAAAACAAACTACCTGTTTTATTATTTTATTTCATAATTCTTCTTTTTCACCGCTGGTTTAAGTCTCCAGATTCGACATCAGGGTGAATTTCAGCCGGCAGTTTGCTCCAGAATATTTCCACATCGTTGATTTTTTATTACTTTTAAAGAGAGAAATCTTCTTCTTCTTCTTCTTCTTCTTCTTTTTCTCCTCGGCTGTTTGAATGTCGAGGAAGGAGGTGACACAGAATTACAAAATAAAGGCGTGTTTTAAATGTCATTACACGGCTCCATGTTTTCACTTCTGCAGCAGGTTTAAGGACAAAAATAAACATTTTGAATGTTAAACTGTTACTAACACATACGATCAATTAAAAATGTAGAAGTCGAGTCAGTTTATTTATTTCACACATTTTAAACAACTCAAAGTACAAATTTAGAATCTGTGTCGATGCAGAAGAAGAAATAAACGGCGCATGAAAGAAGCTGATACGTAAATACAACCAGAATGACACTTAGTAGAGTGCATACCTCCGCCAAGGTCTCATTTATCTGCATCAGATTGTACTCGCTCAAAGACGCCAGCCACCAGAATACGCTGCATTTTTTTCATCAAGGTCCGTGAATGATACCGTCAGAAATTAACGAAGCAGTCAAGTTAGAATAACCTGCAGGACCCGTCTCTTTATCAGGATCCACAACAAATGTTAACAGGCTCGGTTCTGGACCCGAAACTCATCCTGCGTCCGAGTTCTGTGGAAATTCGTTGAGTAGTTTTTGTTTAATCCAGCAGACACACACGACTCGTGTGTGTCTGCTGGATTAAACAAAAACTACTCAACGAATTTCGAGGCACAATTAGAAAAACATATAGGGATAAAAAAAAGAAGATTGGATTAAAGCAGGAAGAGTTCGACTGGAAATAAGTTAGAAAGGCCGTTGAGAAAAACTCAGAGGGTGAAAAGAGACGATAAAACACTGTTGGTGCATAAAAATGTGTTGATCGGCGTCTTTCCTCCTCTTCCAGTTAGTAACTCGGACCAAGAAGATCTTTGTGGGCGGCCTGTCGGTGAACACGACCATCGAGGACGTCAAACAGTACTTCGACCAGTTTGGGAAGGTGAGTGTCGTTTATCGTTCGACATCGTCCCGAACGGATCAGAATCAGAACGAGGATCGCTTTTGTGGTTTTGGTGCAGAAACACTTGTTACCACATCACAGCTGCTCAAACTTTCTGAGAAACACTTCACGACCCGCCTGGAAGTCGAAGGGGGGTTACAGCGAGAGGAGGAAGGAGAGGAGGGAGAGAAACTCGTTGGAGAGGCTAGGAAGGGAAAAATAACGAGGCCGAGAGGCTCCGGGAGCAGCGGGCGAAGTTCTGGGGGACTTGAAGAGGGAGGAGAGGGGAGAGCGAGGGGGGAGGGAGGGAGCGAGGGAGAGAAAAGTTTTGTAATGTGTGTGTGGTGATTGTGAAGAAGGAGGAGGGATTATCAGAATCTGAATTAATCTGATGTAACAGCTGCTCCTACCCACAACCCCCTCCTGGCCCGTTACCGTGGCGACCTGGCTTGCCTATTGTCCCCAAGTAATTCTGTGGGTGAGGGGGTGAGGAGAGGGTGAGGGAAGGAGGGAGGAGGGGGGAGGAGGAGGAGGAGGAGGACGGGGAGTGTGAAGCATGTGAGTTCAGGAGTTTAGTGACAAAAAGTCGACAAACGCTGCAAAAAAAAACAACCTTCTTCTTCTCCTTCTTCTTCTTCTTCAGGTGTTTTTATGATGTTTAATGTAAAGTTGTCTAAAGTTTGTTGAATTCTGAAGACTGCGAGCGACACGAGGCGGAGAATAGATGATGGGCTGACAAAAGGAGGGAGGGAGGAGGAGGGAGGAGGAGGGAGGAGGGCCTGATTGAGAGGGAACTGGGGCAAAGATGGGGTGTGTGTGTGTGTGTGTGTGTGTGTGTGTGTGTGCGCGGGGGGAGTTTACGAGGGCCTTTATGCCTCGCCACAAAGCTGGACAAATATTTTGTTGGTTTGCTGAGAAGTTATCTGCATACTGGAAGTTTCTGGATCGTCGGTGAAACGGTGCGAAAACAAGAAAACACACATCACACACAAAGTTCCTCAGCGAAACAGCAGGTGGACGACCGTTTGTCCAACTTTCACAAAGTCCAAACATGCGACGACTCCGGCTCCACTTTATATTTTCAGCGCCGGCGGTTTCGGGCCTCCGGTTTCCCCGAGCTCCCTCCTCAATCATAACGCGGAGATGAATTTTTGCCGAGAGAGATATCGAGGGATGGACGGTGAAATGCGGGCTCCAGCCATCCATGGAAGTTCCTGATTATACTGCCTCACTGGACCTTTTGTGTCCCGTCCTGGTGAGGACAAAGGAGCGCAGAGAGGGATGGGCAGGGGATAACAGGGAAGATGAGAGGTGGAAAAAAAAAGAGGATAAGAGGGAATATTGTCCGGCGGTACGCCATTAAAATGCCCAGTGTTTGAAATCTAAAGAGCGAGCTGCCGTTCACTGAGTCTGTTTCAGCTGCAGGCGCTGGTGTGATGTTCTGATCGGATCCCTCAGAGCGATTATGTGGTTTTACTCTTTGGTTTGTAAAGAATCCTGTTTGTTTGTTTGTTTGTTTGTTTGTTTATGAAAAGCTGAACTCTCCATCGACGTGTTTCAGCGTCTGAATGAGTCGGACTCGTTGAATGTTTTGGGATCGGTCCAGTCGACGGCCTCGACCCGCCTGCAGTGTAATCCTTTGGGGCAACTGTGACTGTGACGTCACGTCCACCTGAGGTTCTGGTTCTGGTCCCTGACAGGTGGAGGTTGTTACTGTGTGTGTCTGACAACATCACAGAAATCTTCCTGTCTGTAACCAGAAACTCAAAGTGTCATTCACGGAGAAGTTTCCCTCTGTGAGCTCGTGAGACGACGGTGGAAACGTGACTCAGAGTTTGAGTTTGGAGTTTACCTCGAGGAACCGGCAGCTGGGTTTGGACCAGATCCAACACTTTACATCACGATATGGTCCTGCCTGATATTAGCTCCACGTTTTCTCTCGTTTTAAACCCCAAACACTGCCGACTCCTCCGTGTGTGTGCGTGGCGCCACATCGGACCGGTTCACCCGTCGCTCGGATGTCACGACAGCTTCAGCGCGTTTTCTTTTCAAAATAAAAGCTGGAAAATGCAGTAAAACATGACTGCAAATATCCCAATAATTGATTACATCCAATAATTACCTGAAAGAATTCATTTACAAAGTCACGGCTGAATATTTAACTGATTCTGACGATCTGGACGAGCCAACGACTGAAACAACTCACCTCTCGCGAGATTTCAGAGCGAGACTTCTCCTTGAACGAGACTTTGTGTATCTGGTTACTAAAAGGATCTTATTGATCAACCAAAAGTCTCTTTCTGTAGGAATTGTTTTAAAATATAATGTAGGAACAGGCACGTTCAGTGGACGTAGCTTTGATGGTCGCAGTTGCCCCAAAGGATTATATTTATATCTGAAACTTTTAGCAAGTTTGCATCTTTCACAGCAAAACCTGGCAGAAAGCAGAATTCCCCTTTAAGTCTGGATGTTATAATTGGCTCAAATTTGGATTAATAAGAAAGTTTATGTAAGAATATGTTAGCGAATTAGCTCAGTTAGCAGTGCAGCTAGAGGTTCAGACTGAGAGGAAGTGTTGCTGTTTACATCGCTGGCGCAGGAGCTTTGGACGAGGCTAGCTGGTTAGCATGCTAATAACTTAAGGAGATGTCGCTGCATTTCATGTTTGAATGATTTTTAAGTCTCACACCTTTAAATTAAAAACTAAAAGTGCATAAAAACACACTGGAGTCACTTTAAATGTACGGATGTTTGTGTTCCGTCACAGAGAGGACGAATAAACAATCAATCAGAGAGTCTTGAATAAATAATCATAAATCAAAAGGTGGTCGTGCACACATGAAGGATGAATAAATGTCGGGGAGCTCTTCTCACTGTTGTTCTGTAGTTTAAATCCAATTTTAACAAGCTGACGCACTTCAAAATAAATCAGGAAACAAACACAGGACTGAACATCGACGACTTCCTCGAGACGATTATTCATGATTGTGCTGATGAAGAGTGTTGTTGTTCTCACAGTGTTTTTATCGTCCCGTCTCTTCAGCTGATTGTTTATTAGTTTTACACTCTGAGGAGATGGTGCGGTCGGGCCGCCGCAGATAAAAGTGTCGGCTCAGATAAAGAGACGGAGAGTCCAACATGTTGCCGACTGGAAGGAAGCGCTGACTCGAGAGGCATCAGAGTAACAGGTCCTCTTTCACACTGACACTCCGCGATCACCTTTGACCTTTCTGTAGGCAAACTGCCCTCAGGGGTCTGCACACACACACACACACGAACACACACACACACACATGCACACACGCGTCCAGACCGTGTGCTAGTATGTGAACAAGACGGACTGTTCAGTGGAGCAAATCCAGTAAACTTATTATAGCCCGAGATCCATTTACCAAATGTTTATGCGGAGACCGGAGTGTAAACATGTTGGGGAAAAAGACGAGCGAGGAAGAGTTTGATATAAGAAACTCTGCGTGTGTGTGTGTGTGTGTGTGTGTGTGTGTGTGTGTGTGCAGCAGACACCTGTGTCTCTGCTCCATAAAGGGAGGCCGGGCCGGGCCGGGCCGGAGAGGGAGAGGTCAAAGGGAGAAGAGGAGGAGGACTTCTGGCTGACTGTGCCAACAAACAAAGCCTCCAGGCCTCTTTGTTCTGCCTCTCTTTGTCTCTCCTCTCTCCTCCCTTTCCACTTTGACCCAATCTTTCTCCCCTCTCTCTCTCTCCCTCTCTCTCTCTAACAGGACTCTCTGTGCTCTCTCTTTCACCATATCTCCACCTGTCGCTCTCCCCTCTCTGGCTATCAGCTCCGGCCCTCTCATCGAGCCTCCCTCCGGCCCACCTTTCTGCTCTGACTGGCCACGTCCTCTCTCTGTCTCACTGGCCTCTCTCCCACCATTCATAAGGGCATATTTGATGTTGGCTCGAGCTCTTTTATATGGACTTTTTTTTTTTGTAAAGTTGCCATGGGAATGTGGAGCTGTGGAGGGCAGATTATGGGCTCACTGTGCGAAGGATTGTGAGCACAACTTCACAGCTCAGTCACATCCAGCAGCAGCAGCAGCAGCAGCAGCTTGTTGTACAGTATTTCTTCCTCTCTTGCCCCCCTCCTCCTCCTCCTCCTCCTCCTCCTGCCGGCCTCCTCTTTGTAACCTGTCGCTCGTCTCCCTCTTCCCCCTCCTTTCTGTCCATCTGTTGCTGAGCCTCCCTGCAGAACTTGAGAAGGGCTGAGGTCAGGCAATATGCCGCGTGGCAACAGAGCGCGAGCAGGAACTAAAAATCGGTGTTGTTTGTCTCCCCTCAGGTCGACGATGCCATGCTCATGTTCGACAAGACCACCAACAGGCACAGAGGTGAGACGACTGACCCCTCTCCCCCGTCCCGTCGCTCCCCACGTCTCTGCTGCTCTTCCTCCAGTTTACTACTCTTCCTCCGTATCTATCGATCCCCTCCTCCTCCTCCTCCTCCTCCTCCGCCCCCCGCGGGCCTCCTTCCTGTGGGCTGAGCTGGAGGAGACGAACGGGGCTAGTCTAATTAGCCAGTCCGTTAATCTGGATAAGGATAAAGCCTTAAGCACCTCCTCCCCACCCTGGGACTGATCGATTATGACAGCCTACCAGCTTTGCCCGGCCTTCTGGCCTGGAAGGGAGGGAAGAAAGGATGAGTGCAGAGTAGCAGTATTGAATCGGGGGGGAAGGGGGGCAAATGTGTTAAGCGGCTATTACAGCGCTGATTACTGGAGACTATTAGCTGCAGAGAAAAGCCGACTGTCTGAGTCCAGCGCGCTGTGAGAAATGTGTCTCCTCATATACTCGCCTCGTTCCTCCCCAAACAGGTTTCGGCTTCGTGACGTTTGAGAACGAGGACGTCGTGGAGAAAGTCTGCGAGATCCACTTCCACGAGATCAACAACAAAATGGTGAGCGGTGTGAAGGGAGAACTCCTCCTCTGACACGCTGATCGACAAGCAGATGAAGTTTCATCGTCCACAAAACATTTCTGGAGCCTCGCAGCAAAACAAGAGTTGATGCAACTGATCAAAAAAACATAACATGGCTCCATACGAGTCTGTAGAAGTGAAGTCAGATGTTCAGAGACACAAGTTAGGTCTGAAAGAGTACAAATACTTAGTTACTGTACTTCAGTAGATGTTTCATGTATCTGTATTTACTCGAGTATCTCTGAGATGAGGGAGCGAGAGAAAGCAGCAGCTCAGATCTTGAATAGGTTTTGCTGATTGCCTCAGACATGGAGGACATTACAGGCCGACTCCTGTACCTCCTGGTGGATGGGTCGGACACAGATCAGAACATTTCAAACCCAGTCTCCAGAATAAACGCTGGTCATGTTCGCCTCCAGAAACTATTGAAACGTTCAGCCCAGTCACCACGATGTGATGTTAGCAACGTTTCTGCAAACCATGGTTACATCCAAGAATGATCAGTACCAAACTTCCAAATTGTGCCAAGCTCTCCGTACAGATGATCCAGTGATGTCTCCGTACAGCTCATCTCAGTCTTTGGATGCTTCGAGATCCCAAATTGATTTGAAAAGACGTTAAAACACCCTCGATGTTCAGTCGAGCTCATGCATGTGCTTTTTTCTGAGCAGCTACAGTGAAGATTTACTTAAACTGCTCGACTTGAGTATTTATTTCTCTGACATCTTCTGACTTCTCCTCTCTACATCTGAACACAAACAGCTGAACTCACATTTTGAAAAACAGCCTTGTTACTTTAGTTTGATGCATCTGAGGTGAATTCTGGATTCTTGTTATTTCCCAGCATCATTAGACTGATGTGGACCAATCAGAGCACATCACGCACGGCAACCCAACATGTGTCTATTTGACGTCCTGGGAATGACACTCAACAATCAACTGTCTTTGTGGTGCGTTCAGGAACAGCTGGGACAAATCCTACTGATTCTACCTTTAACTTTAATAGTCTTTGAATTCTATTAATATGACGTGAGCTTCAGTTAGCTCATAGTGACAGTTTATAAGAAACACGTGGATGGTTTCATTTAAAACATCAGGATTAGTGAAGTTAAACTCGGCTGTAGCTGCTAAACTAAAAGCATCATCGAGGGTGAAAATGAGTTTTATTGAATACATTTGGGATCTTCTGGAGACTTGGACACACCTGACGAGCTGCATGGAGCCATGTTATGTGTTTTTTTGGGTGTGAAGCTCCAGAAATGTTGACTGGACTGGTTGTTATTTGTTGTTATTTCTCTCCTCGATGGGTGAACTGTCCCTTTAAATGTGCACAAACGCTGACGTCTCCTCCGTCTGCTAACAGGTGGAGTGTAAGAAAGCTCAGCCCAAGGAGGTGATGTCCCCCACGGGCTCGGCCAGGGGGCGCTCTCGGGTGATGCCCTATGGGATGGACGCCTTCATGCTGGGCATCGGTATGCTGGGTAAGGTAATATTGATCAGGACAGGAAGCAGCCAGACGGCCCTTAAAGGTCACCTGGTGCCTCGTGGGGAGACAGCTGACCATTAACTGAGCTGCAGCCTCCTGTATAGAACACAGAAGTAATCCCTGGAGAGTAACTGAGTACTTTTACTTATTTTAAGTGAGGTATTTGTACTTCTACCTCTGCTCCTCCACACCTCCGCAGGTAGCATTGTACTTTTTGAGCTGCATGTAATCTGTTAAACTGCCTCCAGTGATGTCACTCAGTGGCTGAGCTGCATTGTGGGTAATGTAGGTCCCTTAAGGTTTTGAAAAGCATTTGACTCATTTTGGACGGTTCGATCCAACAGAACCAGAGCTACCAACTTTTTATTCCACTTGTTCTTCTTCCTTTTCAAAACCTGGAGCCTACATTACCCACAATGCATCTTAGCCACTGAGTGACATCACTGGAGGCCGTATATCAGATTACATGCAGCTTCCTCTGCAGACACAAAAGACTTTATCCTCCTCTTTTCTTAAGACCTGTAAACACACTTTAATGTGGACAATTGGTGGAGTTACCCTTTAACTAGTAAAGTAACTAGTAACTAAAGCTGTCAGATGAATGTAGTGAAGTAAAAAGTACAGTATTTCCCCCCTGAGATGTAATGGAGTAGATTTAGAAAGTGGCCTGATTAGAAGACTCACTGTAACTGTGTACAGCTGAGGGGTAGAATTAGTGGAATGGCCCTTTATCGGTTCTGATCCGCTCATTATCCTCCACAGACTCGGTGACATTTTATTTGGACTCGCAGCAGTCAGAACCTGTCGCTTCACCGATGCTGCCACCTGCTGTTCAGTCTGAGAACAGCAGCTTTGATTTTAAATCACAGTGACGCCGACACATTCAGAAAAATCAGAGAATCAGACAAAATAAATAAAACTGAGTGAGTCACTTCTGCAGCTGTCGGGTCGTAAACAAAACACTAGAATCTGCTCAGTCCTGTCCTCATGAAGAAGTCCAGAGCTCAGGTGTACGACGCCTCCTGACATGCTCACCTGTGCTGCGTTCACTGTCGGCTCTCTGTGGGAGAAGCAGCTGTTAACGGCGGTTCTGTCTCCTGCAGGTTATCCGGGCTTTCAGACTGCTACTTACACCAGTCGGAGCTACGCTGGCATCACTCCTGGATACACCTACCAGTTCCCTGGTAATCACATGACCCACACACACGTCACATGACCTGATGGATCAATACACAGCCAGTCAGTCAGTCAGTCAGCATGTCATTAAAATGTTCACAGCACTGACACCGAATCATCACTTCACACTCAGGATAATCTAAACTGACTCGCTGTAAAGTTTTCCAGATGTTCCTTAAATAAGTCGTATATAATTATTTATCAGTATGAACGGATATAAAAACTTTATAATGATTGATCTCTCTGTGAAGTTCCTGTTTCAGTTGAACTATAAAACATCCTGCCGTCCTGATTTAAAGCTAACACGGTTCACCGTCATAGTTTAGGTACATTTGCTAATGAAACCAAAGTTATGTTGTCGTGTTACTGATAAGAAATCAGAAATTGTGCCTAAAATGTTGGATCAGGTGTCAGCGACAGCCCGAGTGTCTGATATTCATATTTATTTATTTATTTATATATTAGAAACAGGAAGCTGCAGCGTCCTGAACACCTGAATGCATCCTGACAGAGTTAATACAGGAATCAACACGTTCCGGAAAATTAAACCAAAAGCAAAACGACCTGGAGAACCTTGTGTTGTCCTGGAACATTATTTACACAATACAATATGGATTTAGAGTCGTATTTTTTAACTTTAGTATATTTACTGTTGCTCTTTATTAAAGCAAAGCCGCCAGCAAAGTTAACTTTGGATTATATTGTGTAAATAATGAGAGAAAACAGCATCAGGGTTTTAAACTGAAGCCAGCGAGACAGACGGTCCCTGCAGAAGTCCTGGAAAATGTAGAGAAAAAGTGTGTTTTACTGCACATTCAGTCAATAAACTACAAGCATGTTGTTTTACTGAAATCACACCGTGCAGACTTACTAAAGTACAACTGCAGGAACTGAAATTCTGAGCTGATGGTGGCGTGAGATGAACAGTCAGACACGTCGACCTCACGGTGGCGCTAGAGGAAAAGAAGTCAGTGTGAGACATCTGGACCGACTGCAGCGGGTCAGCGTGTGGTTAAAACATGATGGTTCTGGTGTCGGTGCTGGTCGGATCCACTCGTGTTAGTCGTGTGTTCAACACTGTCACAAATACAAACATGTTTCCATAGTAACACAGTAGTCGAGCGCTGTGGGAGTAAATGGCTGCTTGTAAACATCAGGGAGTGGAATCACATCTGCTTAACCTGTGAACAAGTGTGTGTGTGTGTGTGTGTGTGTGCGTGTGTGTGTGTGTGTGTGTGTGTGTGTGCGCGTGTGCGTGTGTGTGTGTGTGTGACATGTTGATGACATCAGAACACACTCCTGAACTGAAGTTTTCTGTGACTGCTGTGATGTTTCTTGTGTATTTCTCGCTCCTCTTCAGATGATTTTTAACGCTCATCCTTTTTTTACTTCCTGTTTGCATTCCTCACCCTGTGTTTGTGTTTTGATTTGTGCCACACACACACACACACACACTTCCTGTCCTCGCCACCGTGCGCGCGTGTGTGTGTGTGTGTGTGTTCTTGTCCTTGCCGGCGGCGGTGGTGTGTGTCTCACAGCACTCTGATGTTTCTGTTTTAGAGTTCCACTTAGAGAGGACTCCCCTTCTGACTTCACCCCACCCCCCTGAGCTCACAGGTCAGTCAGTCCCTCCTCTGGACTTTACAAGCAGCACGTTGTCGGTCTGCTACACGCACGTTAGCACCAACACTCATCTCTCTTCTGGTGTGCATGTTTGTGTTTGTCAGTCCTCCTCGGTCTCAGTCTGACGGCAGGATTGCTGACAGTAAATGAGGAAGGTTGAAAGTCTTCCTGCAGTGACCTCCTCTTTGTTTCACTGCTAAGTTCTTCTGTTTACTAAAATGTGTTGAGAGGGTCACTGGAGTGAGACTTTAACTTGTGCCATTAGTTATTTGTTTTGTTCATGTTGTGACACATTCGACCTCAATCTTTTTATCTTTTCCGTCTCCTCAGCGATTCCTCTCACAGCGTACGGGCCGATGGCGGCAGCGGCGGCGGCGGCAGCAGTAGTCCGAGGTATGAAAACTGAGACGCACCACCATCACGCTACACTGTGATTAACATCTTTATGCAGGTTTTATAAACATACGTAAACCTGCTGCAGCTCTGTTTGTCACATTCATGATGAGAAACGAGCTGGAAAAACAGGGACCAGTAGAAGTCAGAAGACGTTAAAACTTGTTTTCAAAAGTCTAACATCATTTGAACTCTGAAGTAGCCACGTCACAGCGAGGAGAGAGACGTCCTGTTTCAGCATGTTCACACTGAAGAAAGACAAAAAAATCAGAAAAGGAAAACTGCTTCACTAGTGACGGAGGCGATCACGTTCATTTTAGCAGGTTAATTTAGATATTAGAGACCTCAAACAGCCACAAACTCCTGATTCTTCTTTTCCTTTCTTGTCAGAGCTTTTGGTTTTTTGAAATTTTCTACAAAAAGCTTCTAAAATAACTTTTTTTTAGCCTTACTTTCAGCTCCACCGTTCAGCTTCACGCTCGCCGCTGTAGTTAAAAACATCGGCGTTGAGTTTTGTGAGATTGAACATAAACAGTAAAGTTTCAGGTCGTAGAAAGAAAACACTGAGCTGACCGATGATGGAACTGCAGGAAAACAAATATCGATTATAGCCACTTTGATATAGACATCTATAACGTACTTTAGAGGACTTTTAAAAAAGAAAAACAGAACTTGCTTCCTTGATGGTTATTTAAAGTTGCTCACAGAAACTCCGGCTGCATGGAGAGACTCCTCAGTCGGAAATGTTTTAAAGTTCCTCTACAGGAGCAGCTGATCTTCTCACTGATGGTCTCGTTTGTTTACGTCGGTCTTATAGAGGATTAAACTCAGACATTGATCGTTGATTTCAACATTAAAACCCTGACGTTGCTGTTTTTTATTCCACCTCCAGGCTCCACCCCGTCTCGCACAGCTGGATTCTTAGGAACCAGCAGCCCGGGCCCGATGGCCGACCTGTACGGAACAGCCAGTCAGGAGTCGGCTGTCAGCAGTTACCTCAGCGCCGCCAGCCCGGCGCCGAGCACCGGGTTCAGCCACAGTCTGGGGGTGAGACCGCCTCTCCACTGATCTACTGTCTTTAACAGAAGAATTATAGTCCTTAGTTTAGTTTAGGACTATAATTTAGCTAACAGCAGTTTGCTAAAGCCTGAGGGCCCAGACACACAGAGCAGCAGCAACAGAGGACGGTGATGGTGCGGCCTCTCCTCCTGCACTTGAACGCACCACACAGGTTTACAGCTGATGGTAGAACAGCTGGAAATAACTCTGAGTACCACCAGGTGGCGCTAGTCTGTATTCATCATTCATAAATAGAAACCAGAAGACTCAGAGCTGCAGGTTGTGACATCTGTTCCATATTGTAGTCAAGAACATGTCTGATAAAAAGTTGGAAATGCCATCGGACAAGAAGAGGAAGAGAATGATGAAGATAAACGATAAAGAATTTAAATATTTTAACCCTCACAGACGATTAGAAAACGTATGAACCTCTGATCCTCTAAAAATCACGTCTTGTTTGGGTATTCAGGAGCATCGCAGCCACATTTCTTACTGAAAACATCAGATAATATTATAATAAATGGCTGTAACTTGTCTAAAACATCCAAGAACATCTTTTAGAATTAAAAAAACACATTTCCTGAGGTTCTCCTCAAATAAGTGACGTATGACGCCTGATGCTGATGGAAAAACTGAGTAGAAACGGGAGATTCAGGCGTCTCGAGACTTGTTCCAGGTGTTTGAGGGTTAAAGAATGAGCTCTGCATCAGACACTGTTATCAGCAGGTCCATCACTTACTTAATAATCAGTACTTTGTGCCGTCACTGAACTTGTTTCTGCTCCACAGGGTCCTTTGATTGCCACGGCCTTCACCAACGGTTACCACTGAGAGTGTGAGTGTCTGTTCTCTGTGATCTCGTCCTGATTTTAAACCTGACGTCTCCTGTGAGTAACCCAGCTGTCCTCTCTCAGTGCAGCGCTGTCGACTGAGAGCTGGAAGGAGTTGAAGCCGCTCTGGAGCTGATCCGGTCCGTCTCTGTCCGCCAGCACCACCTCTCGGCCCGGGGCAGCCGACCCACCACCCCTGACGATACTGACGCCTCACTGAGCTCCACCTCCTGAGAAGAAGAAGAAGAAGAAGAAGACGTTCAGGACGGGAGTGAAATGTTTCTCACTATATCGTACAGATGCTGTATTTTTTAGTCTTTTCCTGTCGTTATGTTTGCTGTTTTTTTTGTGACGGCTGCGTCGTTTCTTTGTGTTTTATCCTGATCGCTCTGAGAGGAGAAGAGAACGCTCTCTCTCTCTCCACGTGAAGCCTGTATGAAGGTCATGAGCTGTAATTTGTAGTCAAACTTGTATATTTGTCTCTAGTTCATACTGAATGTTAACAACACATTTGTGATTAATACGATTTCTTGACAATGTGTCACAAAGTGTATATCTTGGTAGGTTTTTAACGCGTCACACTAATAAAGGTCATTAGTCACAGTTGCGTAATAGGCTGACACGAGCTGTACAATTCTGTAAGATATTGTAAATACGACTCTGGTTTCTGGGTGGGATCTGCTGATATTTGTGTTGGGCGGCGGGAGGTTTTTTGGGAGATAAACGTTGGATTGATTGCGTCGTCGATCCTTCTGGCGTTGGAAGACTGTTACACATCGTAGCTTCACATGAAGGTCGAGAACACGTCGGTACGTTAACGCCAGCCGAGGGAGAGAGACGCCGGGACGCTTTGCTGACGCGGATGTTTTTGGGAGCGAGGGGGGTGAAAAAAAACAAACAAAAGATGCTGTTTTCTTACTTTGTCATATTGTTGTTATAACTGTGATTTTCAATATGAAATGATTGTTTGTGAAGGAAAATGAAGGACTGGTGCAGACGATCAGCTGGGGGCTCTGCAGGTTGTGTTGATGTGTGCGGGGCGGAACCTCAGCGGCTAAATGTGAAATTTATGAAATTTCAACCTGATTCTTTTTGTTGTTGTTGTTGTTTTTACATTAACATCGATGTCAGCGTGTGGATGTTTGAACCTTTTAGAGAAGGTGAGAGCGGGAGGTGTTTCTACCTGCCTCCCCGCTCACCGCTGCGTATCCACTGGAGGTCACAGCTGTAGCAACGTGACGGCTTCTCTTAGACCAAAACTAAATGTTCAGAGCTACTAGGAACGTTGCACTGGCTGATCACGATTACATGTTTTATTTGTTTTTTGTTTTTTTTTCCTTTGACTGTTAGTTTAAGAACAAAACTCTCTGGATCTGCCAGTTTTTACACTTTCATACACGGCTGGTAGTTTCACACTCTGATGCTGTTTTCACTGAGAAATAACAATCTTTGTCGACACTGTAACATTTTCTGATTTGTTTTCTGTCATGTTTTATTCCGTTGGGAAAAAAAAATAACTTCTTAAAATTCCTAATAAATTATTTTAAAACATTCCATCAATATGTCCTGTTTGACTCTTTTGATGCAGTTCTTGTCTGTGTTTGTTATTAAAGTGTAACTCTGGAGTCCGGCTGCGTTCTGTGACCATAAAACAGGATTTAATTGTTTTCCTGTTGTTGCTTTTATAAATGGAATCATGGTCAACTTACAAAAAATGACAAAGAATTAATCTTTAAGTGAGAAAAGATTTCTTAAAAATCTAGCTGTCGGTGCAAGAAGGAGACTGGTGCATTGTGGGTAATGTAGGCGGCATATTTTGAAAAGCTGTTGGATTCATTCTGGACGGTTTGAAAACAAATGATCCAAATCGATACAGCAGAACAAAGTTATCATCGTGTTTTTCCACATATTAACGAGGAGAAAGTAATGAATGGATGTTAATTAAAGTCATCAGTCTTCAGTTTGATGTGAAACAGAACAATAAATAATAAACGGGCTCCTACAGAACAGCAGGTTGAGTTACAGGAAGTGTTCTGCTCTGTTTGTGTCAGAGGGAAGTGGGAACATGAAACTGGAGGACGGTGAGAATCAGTCGACGCTCTGCTGAGGCCAACATGTTTATTATCGACACACGTCCACCTGACACAGACACACAGGAACTGATGCATGCTGGGAAAGTAACTGAGGAAACCTCCACCTCAGCTACAGTGAACTGAACTTTAATTTAGTCAGTACCAATAGTAAAAGTATTAAATATAATAAAGTAATGAGGAAGTAGAAGAACATGGAAATACTCAAGTAGAGATACTGTAAATTGTACGTTACTTGAGTAAATGTACTCAGTTACTTTGTATCTTGCCCTCAGTGTGTATTTGATGCACTATATAGTAGATGAGTGAATGTACACTATACACACTATAATTCGCTAAGTTATGTTACGTTGTAACTTTCTCTCAGTGAGTATTTGATTAACTATATGTAACTTGAGTAAATGTACTCAGTTACATTGTAACTTCTCTAAGTGAGTATTTGACTCTATATTTCTTGAGTAAATGTACTCAGTTACACTATATTTCACTAAGTTAAGTTACACTGTATCTTTCTCTCAGTGAGTATTTGATAAACTTTACGTAACTTGAGTAAATGTACTTAGTTACATTGTATCTTTCTCTCAGTGTGTATTTGATGAACTTTACGTTACTTGAGTAAATTTACTCAGTTACTTTGTATCTTTCTCTCTGTGTTTGATGCACTTTGCGGTAGTTGAGTAAATGTACTCAGTTACCTTGTATCTTTCTTTCACTGAGTATTTGATTAACTTTACCTTACTTTAGAAAATGTACTCAGTTACTTTGTATCTTTCTCTCAGTGTGTGTTTGATGCACTTTGCGGTAGTTCAGTAAATGTACTTAGTTACACTGTAACTCGCTAAGTTAAGTAACATTGTATCTTTCTCTCAGTGAGTATTTGACTCTACTTGAGTAAATGTACTCAGTTACATTCTAACTTTCTCTAAGTGAGTATTTGATGAACTTTACGTTACTTGCGTAAATGTACTCAGATACACTATAATTCGCTAAGTTAAATTACCTTGTATCTTGCCCTCAGTGTGTGTTTGATGCACTTTACGTGACTTGAGTAAATGTACTCCGTTACTCTGTCCCCCTCGGTGTATTTCCGTGTCTTCGGCAGCAGTGGGGTTAAACTTTAACTCCTGCGCTCGCGGACAGGAGGCGGAAGAGGTGTGTTTTCAACGCTTCACGCACACTCACGCACGGACACAAACAAGCACTCTGAAGTTAAAGAACACCGAAGAGGTGAAAACGCGCTGATATCAGCTCCTCAGAGCGGGTTTACAGAAGAAGAACCGGAGGAAGGAGACAGAACCGAGCCGACAGCAGCTGGTGGAGCCTCATCTGTGGAACGGAACCGTGTTTTCACCCCGAGAGGAAAAAGAGGAGCTGCAGCTCAGAGACGGAAACAACAGACACAGACAGACAGAGAGACAGACAGAGAGAGAGCAGACAGACAGACAGACAGACACCGAGCAGACAGACTGATGTCCAGGAGGCGTCAGACCTCCACATAGAAACGGGATCACAGCACTCAGGTGGGATCTTGGTTTTATTTTGAAATCCGCTCACGCAGCTGGCCGCAGCAGACAAAGTGAAACTTGTGTTTAAAGGGTGATTCCACCAGGTTCACACGGCCAGGTGTGTTCACAGGTCGAGCTGCTGCTGAAAGCAAACCTGGAAATAAGCAGAAAGTTTGAGGATCCAGAAGGTCAAATTGTGACTATCAGCAAAGCATTGTGGGTATTAGAGTTCAGAGAAACCGGACTTTTCACTACTTTTTACAGCACTGCAATAGAAGATAGATAGATAGATAGATAGATAGATAGATAGATCTTATCACGTTTACCACAAACGTAAATTTATTTTATTGGGATTTTATGTGATAGACCAACACAAAGTGGTGCATAACTGTGGAGTGGAAGGAAAATGATACATCATTTTCAAACATTTTTAAGAATAAAGAACTGAAAGGTGGTGTGCAAAAGTATTCACCCCCCCTTCACTCTGATACACTTAAATAAAATCCAGTGCAACCAGTTGCCTTTAGAAGTCACATAATTAGTGAATGGAGTCCACCTGTGTGTAATCTAATCTCAGTGTAAATACAGCTGTTCTGTGAAAGACTCAGAGGTTTGCTAGAGAACATTAGTGAACAAACAGCATCATGGAACCCGAGGAACACACCAGACAGATCAAGGATAAAGTCGTGGAGAAGTTTAAAGCATGATTAGGATATGAAAAAATATCCCAACATCTCACAGAGCACTGTTCAATCCATCACCTGAAAATGTAAAGAGTGTGGCACAACTGCAAACCTGCCAAGACATCCAAGAGGCGCCTGATAACTCTGCAGGAGCTGCAGAGATCCACAGCTCAGGAGGGAGAATCTGTGCACAGGACAACTATCAGTCATGCTCTCAATAAAAGCTTGACGTTTTTGGCCTAAATGCAAAACGCAATGTGCACATGACCCTGAACACACCATCCCCACCGTGAAACATGGTGGTGGCAGCATCATGATGTTGGGATGCTTTTCTTCAGCAGGGACAGGGAAGCTGGTCTGAGTTGATGGGAAGATGGATGGAGCCAAAAACAGGACAATCTTAGAAGAAAACCTGTTAGAGTCTGCAAGAGACGTGAGACTGGGGAGGAGGTTCACCTTCCAGCAGGACAACGAGCCTGAACATACAGTCAGAGCTGCAATGGAACGGACCTAAATCCACTTGAGAATCTCTGGCAAGACTTGAAAATTGCTGTTCACAGACACTTTCTATCCAATCAGACTAAGCTTGAGCTATTTTGCAAATATTTCAGTCTCTACATGTGCATCGCTGGTAGACTTACCCAGAAAGACTTGTAGCTGTCATTGCAGCAAAAGATGGTTCTACAAAGTATTGACTCAGGGGGGAGAATCCATCCACTTCACAATCAAGCACCACTTTGTGTTGGTCTGTCACATAAAATCCCAATAAAATACATTTACATTTGTGGTTAAAACGTGACAAAATGTGGAAAAGTTCAAGGGGGGTGAATGATTTTACAAGCAACTGTACACATACAAACGTACACACAGAGTCAGGACGAAGCTCCTGGAAACGTAAATGATACATTTGAGTATCAGAATCAGTGAAGACAGATTAAATATAATCAGCTGTGGAACTGCGGGTGTGTTTGATGTGTCTGCAGACTGAGATGGGGAACAGCAACAGCGATCGGTCCGGCGGGGGTCAGGGGGACCGGACCTACAGAGACGGACAGCAGGGAGGGAAGGAGGCTCGACCCAACATCCTGATGGACAGCTCCGAGGACGCGGACCTGTTCCAGAGAGATGACCCAAAGGTGTGAGAACAAGCTCGTACCAGAACCAGAACCCCAGACTGGCTTTTGAGAAACCACATTTTTATTTCTTGTTGAAAGTGTGTGAACTGTTACCTTTTAAGTTAATCATAGAACACTGTTTGAAGCTAGAGGGGTGGCAGGGTCCGCCACATGTAAACAAAGTAGAACAGTATGAATTGTGTCAGTTTGTTTGTTCAGTCGTGAAATCAAAGAGAGTTTGATTATTTAGCTTTCTCTCCTGATTAAACTACAGACTGCTCCTTTAATTATTTTAGTATTAATTAATGTTATCAGTCTGATTTCATACACACGGACCTTTTAGTTAGATGCTTTCCCTGGTCTGAGATATACAAGAGGGTTTAGTGAATTGGACTCATGTTTTTAGTCTCTTCTGACTCAGGACAGGAAGATCACAGATAGAAGAAGAGATCTCATATAAACTCATGTTTATCTCCCTGTATCTCACTCATATCATGTTCTTCAGGCTCCACAGGAAATACAGGAGTTTCTGGCCTGGCAGCAGGACCTGGAGAGTGAAGGCAAGAGTCCGACGCAGGCCAGACCGACCGTGTTCAGGTGGTCTGGAGTCGCCAAAGACGTCTTTGTGTCCGGCTCCTTTAACAACTGGGCCACCAAGATCCCCCTGAACAGGAGGTGATGACTCACGCTGAGTGCTGAATGGTCTCTGTGTGTGTGTGTGTGTGTGTGTGTGTGTGTGTGTGTGTGTGTGTTTGTGTTGGTGTCACTCATGGTTTCCTCTTAAACTCAGTCAGAAGAACTTCGTGGCGATTGTGGACCTGCCGGAGGGAGAGCACCAGTACAAGTTCTGTGTGGACGGACAGTGGACGTTGGATCCTACCGGGGTGAGAAAGAGAACGCCTCAGAGAGAATTCTTCCTTCTTAAATTACATCAGCGCTGAACTCTTAATTTGTGACCTGTTGTCTGTCTGTGTCCCAGGCGGTCATGACGTCTAAAACAGGGACGGTGAATAACGTCATCCAGGTGAAAACAACTGATTTTGAGGTGTTTGATGCCCTCAGGATCGACTCAGAGGATTCTGCAGACCTCTCAGGTACTCACACCTGTATTCATTCATTACTGACTGCTTTCAAACTGAAATGATTAACAAGAGTCTGTTCAGACCTCGTGTCAACATCCATCCTGAGTGATTCAACTCTAGAGACATCAAAACACATTGATGACACATTTGAGAGAAGATGAAGAAGCACTGAACATGTAACCACAACATCACCAGACTCCATTAACAAATGTAGTAATTTTAAGAATGGTTGAGTTAAAACAAACTTTATAACCATTATGCAACTCTATCTACAACAGATTCTAACTCAACAAATCAGCTAATTTTAGGAGTTGTTGAGTAGCGTAACACTTTATTAAGATTATGCAACTCTATCTACAACAGATTGTAACTCATTGTGTCCTTGTTGTTAAT
Organism: Sparus aurata; assembly: GCF_900880675.1. Lineage (NCBI taxonomy): Eukaryota > Metazoa > Chordata > Actinopteri > Spariformes > Sparidae > Sparus > Sparus aurata. The sequence continues at coordinate 35,273,332 of NC_044191.1, read as the reverse complement.
TCAGCATTAAATCTTTCAGCTGAAGTTGTTTGTCTCCTTGTAAAAAGTGTCAGTTTGTGGCAGCATGTCTGTACCAGCCTGTCTGCTTCTGTGTCTAAAGTGCTAAAGTCTTACCTGCCAACATTGATCAGCTGTTTGAACACACTGTTTACACTGATTTCACCATTTACACTCCATTTATGAAAGAAGAAACATGTTATTGATCTAAACATGTCACATGTTACAAAGACACTAAACAGTAACAATATAGGCTACTTCTTTGTCCCCGTGGAGAAAGTCCCCAGACTCCCTTAACAAATGTGTCAGTTTAGTGAGTTGTTGAGTTGGAGACACTTTATAAACTCTGTGAAACTCTGTCTCTGACTCATTCTGCATTATTTGGACCTTCTTGTTCATTCAGCACATGTTTCTACATGAACTTCAGCTTTGTGTAAAAACATGGAGTCTGTTTGTCCCAGTGATGTTTATTTGCATATAGAGCATGAAGTGACACCTGATCACAGGTGCTCACTGAGGACTGATATGAATGAATATTGATACCCGGTCTGATCAGCCTCTAATTATTTTAATTCGCTTGACATATTAGAATGTCAGTCATTTTATAACTAATGACTAACATGGCTGCACAGACCTTCTTTATTCATTTCATTCAGCTGTTTTTAAATAGTGTCATGTGGTCATTGTTCAACAGACTTGTCCAGTTCCCCTCCTGGTCCGTACCAACAGGATCCATATGTCATCCGACCAGAAGACAAGATCAAAAATCCTCCTTTCTTACCTCCACACCTGCTGCAAGTGCTGCTCAACAAGGACACAGGAATCTCTGTGAGTACGGACTCCACGACTCTGTAAATCTGTTACTACAGCACGCAAACTAGTAGAATTCATCTTCTCTCTGATTCTTCATCAGTGTGACCCGACGCTGCTTCCAGAACCAAACCATGTGATGCTCAATCACCTGTACGCCCTCTCCATCAAGGTAACACGTTCACCTGGAACACAAGTGCTTTTATTTTGAAATCAGGCGGAAATATGGATCAACCCCTCTGTCTGTTAGATTAAAGATCTTGATGCTTCGTCATAATCTTAAATTTTATATTCACTGACTTTCCCTTATATTTCTATCTTTATCCAGAATCTTTTGTCAATAATTATTATGTACTATAAATCTTTCCTATTAAATTGAGACAGAAGTGATAAAAACATTGTTAACTTCAGCTTTTTTTTTTAGGATGGGGTGATGGTTCTCAGTGCAACACACCGATACAAAAAGAAGTATGTGACCACTCTTCTCTACAAGCCAATATAATCCACAGAGCCATGATCTGGACTCTTATTTTGAAATGATAATAATGTGTTGTTGCTGCTACTTGGAGTGTTTTGTTAAAAGTGGACCTAAATATTCTCCTGATGTTTTTACCTTCTTTTTCTCTAATTTTCTGCACAATGATGTCGATGTATAATCCATAATAATGACAGTTTAAAGCTTCTTCTCTTATAAGTTAGTATCAATCAGAAACTGACAGAAGACACGAGAAACACACGTGAATGTTTTTATTTGAATGCTGAACTGATTGGATCCAGATTTGTCTGTAGATTTGTAGTTACACATGATGCATAAACACACAACATGTGATTTAGATTATTCTTTAAAGGAACAGTTCACCCACAAATGAAAATCCAGTAATTTCATGTTGTTTTGGTTGTTTTTTATATTTTAAATCAAGTCTGCAGCTGCTTCAGTTGTTCAGCATGATGAAACTCTGTTTTACTGTGAAACTCACCTGACTTTATGAGCAGAACCTGCCTTAAAAAAATCATGTTTTTAAGTTGTCTTCAGTATCACAGTGATCCAGTGATAGTTGTCTGTACATCCACAGGTTCACTGCTAACAGGAAGTGCTAACAGATAATTCAGCAAAGTTTAAATGTAGTTTTGGAGAATTTTATGATGTTTTTCAAGTTTTAGTCCCCAGATACACCGACTTTCCATCCGCATGGAGGGAGGAGATAATGACTGGATTTGTATTTCTAAGTGAACTGTTCCTTTAACTGATAAAACAGTAAAAATCATAAGAGACTGTGACTGGATGGTGAGATCAGCTCAGCTGTAACCTCTGCTACAGAAGCTCTGCAGACATGAGGACACAGAGAGGTTGAAATCCAAACTGACAATCTCACTTCCTGTTTTTGATCAAGTTAAACATTTTCTTATAGAATCAAACTTCTTTTAAATCAGGTATTGTTTAAAAATCATGAAGAAATTAAACTTTAAAGAGAAATCCAACGTTCTCTCTTGTGTTTTGTTGGTTAACTCATTTTCAACAGAATCTCTTATTCACGCCCTTGTTTTGAAGGTTGTAGTCGGTCCGAGCGAAGCAGAGAGCTGCTTCCCGATCGCACTCGCATGCAGCAGCCTTGCAGTAGTTGTTGGACGCTGTCGAGGCAGAGTTAGAAAATACACGTAATACAGATTGTGATGTTATAAGCACTAAACAAATTAAAAACATTTGTGCATGCATTTTCGTTCTGGGGTGAACTGATCCTTTAAAATCAAGGCTTTTGTCAAATTCTCACCACAGTGCTGCAAATTTTCACCACAAAAGTCTTTGAAAACACCTCAAATTTGATGTTTAAATTGTTGAGTTAAGGTATTCTGGTTAAGTCTTACCTGAGCAGCTCGCCCAGCCACGTCCACAGTTGTAATCATAAGAAATAACATATGGCTGGTTAAAGGTACCCCTGCATTGAGAATTCCTCTTTTGTGCTGCGTAGCATTCATCATGATCTTTGCAGCACCTGAACACAGAAGGAAAGAGTGCATGTTTGCGAAAATCCCACATTTATTTAGTTTTTTAAATATTGACTGAAAAACAACCTACTGGTCCAGTTCATCCACAGGAGTTCCCCGCCCACCAAAGCCGCAGTAGCAGCCGTAGCCGTTGTACTGTAAAGCGCTAACATCAGGCTGAACACATTCGATCATGTTCCCAAAGCTGGCTACAGAAGCGTACAGGTTCACACCGCTGACCACACAGGCTGCTGAGGCACACAAATACAAATATTGATCAAATTAGCAGAACAGAAATATCCATGAAACAGTGGTACATAATTGACAGAGAAGTGGTGGATTAAAAAAGACCTGAAAGAAACATAAAGATCATTTCATGGATCCATATTGTCAGTTATTTTCTTACCAGTGAGAAGCAGCAACAGCAGAGGACCTGACATGTTCATGGCTGCAGACAGAGATGGTGAAGATGGTCTGGATGGTGAGGATGGTCTGGATGGTGAGGGTGTTGGTGCGGCTGTACTTATAGAGCAGCAGTTGAGAAAAAAAGAGAAAAAATGGAGACAAGTGGGTGTGAACTTTAACTCAGGGTTCACCTGGTAAACTGTTTGTGTTGGTTCAGTCCCAAGTGCGACAATCAGTTCATTAAACAAACTCACTGATCAGGAACATCTTGAAGAGACGTCAAACTAACGTCTTTGATGACTTGAAAATCAGAAGCTTAAGTTGTTTGTCTCCTTGTAAAAAGTGTCAGTTTGTGGCAGCATGTCTGTACCTGCCTGTCTGCTTCTGTGTCTAAAGTGTTAAAGTCTTACCTGCCAACATTGATCGGCTGTTTGAACACACTGTTTACACTGATTTCACCATTTACACTCCATTTAGACTTTAGACTTTAGACTTTTATTTATCCCGCATCGGGGAAATTCAGGAAACAGACATACAGACATACAACAAGTACAGGAATTAGAATACTAAAACTATACGGACTATACATTATGTGCATTATATATACAGGAGGCAAAAATGTGCATTATATACATTTGAATAAAGTGTCAGAGTTTTGCCTTGTTGAGGTTGGAAGCATAAATAAATAGTGTTTTAATGCAGTGTTTGAAAATAAACAGACTCAGTGTATGAATATAAATATGTATAAAAAATAAAATAGTATTGTTGCACAGGATAATTGCACAAGATGGTGTAGGGAGAAGTGAAGTAGTGCAAGGTTAGTAGGTGCTTATAGTGCCAAATTAAGGGTTATTGGTGTTGACGGTCTGACAGCAGCCGGAATGAATGACGTTCCTTTTTACACTGTGGGTGAAGCCGTCTGTTGCTGAAGGAGCTGCTCACAGCAACAGCAGAGGACCTGACACATTCATGGCTGCAGTCAGAGATGGTGAGGATGGTCTGGATGGTGAGGATGGTGAGGATGGTCTGGATGGTGAGGATGGTCTGGATGGTGAGGATGGTGAGGATGGCGAACATGGTCTGGATGGTGAGGATGGTCTGGATGGTGAGGATGGTGAGGATGGTCTGGATGGTGAGGATGGTGAGGATGGCGAACATGGTCTGGATGGTGAGGATGGTCTGGATGGTGAGGATGGTGAGGATGGTCTGGATGGTGAGGATGGTGAAGATGGTCTGGATGGTGAGGATGGTCTGGATGGTGAGGGTGTTGGTGCGGCTGTACTTATAGAGCAGCAGTTGAGAAAAAAAGAGAAAAAATGGAGACAAGTGGGTGTGAACTTTAACTCAGGGTTCACCTGGTAAACTGTTTGTGTTGGTTCAGTCCCAAGTGTGACAATCAGTTCATTAAACAAACTCACTGATCAGGAACATCTTGAAGAGACGTCAAACTAACGTCTTTGATGACTTGAAAATCAGAAGCTTAAGTTGTTTGTTTCCTTGTAAAAAGTGTCAGTTTGTGGCAGCATGTCTGTACCTGCCTGTCTGCTTCTGTGTCTAAAGTGTTAAAGTCTTACCTGCCAACATTGATCGGCTGTTTGAACACACTGTTTACACTGATTTCACCATTTACACTCCATTTAGACTTTAGACTTTAGACTTTTATTTATCCCGCATCGGGGAAATTCAGGAAACAGACATACAGACATACAACAAGTACAGGAATTAGAATACTAAAACTATACGGACTATACATTATGTGCATTATATATACAGGAGGCAAAAATGTGCATTATATACATTTGAATAAAGTGTCAGAGTTTTGCCTTGTTGAGGTTGGAAGCATAAATAAATAGTGTTTTAATGCAGTGTTTGAAAATAAACAGACTCAGTGTATGAATATAAATATGTATAAAAAATAAAATAGTATTGTTGCACAGGATAATTGCACAAGATGGTGTAGGGAGAAGTGAAGTAGTGCAAGGTTAGTAGGTGCTTATAGTGCCAAATTAAGGGTTATTGGTGTTGACGGTCTGACAGCAGCCGGAATGAATGACGTTCCTTTTTACACTGTGGGTGAAGCCGTCTGTTGCTGAAGGAGCTGCTCACAGCAACAGCAGAGGACCTGACACATTCATGGCTGCAGTCAGAGATGGTGAGGATGGTCTGGATGGTGAGGATGGTGAGGATGGTCTGGATGGTGAGGATGGTCTGGATGGTGAGGATGGTGAGGATGGCGAACATGGTCTGGATGGTGAGGATGGTCTGGATGGTGAGGATGGTGAGGATGGTCTGGATGGTGAGGATGGTGAAGATGGTCTGGATGGTGAGGATGGTCTGGATGGTGAGGATGGTGAGGATGGTCTGGATGGTGAGGATGGTCTGGATGGTGAGGATGGTGAACATGGTCTGGATGGTGAGGATGGTCTGGATGGTGAGGATGGTGAGGATGGTCTGGATGGGGAAGATGGTCTGGATGGTGAGGATGGTCTGGATGGTGAGGATGGTGAACATGGTCTGGATGGTGAGGATGATCTGGATGGTGAGGATGGTGAGGATGGTCTAGATAGTGAGGATGGTGAAGATGGTCTGGATGGTGAGGATGGTGAAGGTGGTCTGGATAGTGAAGATGGTGAGGATGGTCTGGATGGTGAAGGTGGTCTGGATGGTGAAGATGGTCTGGATGGTGACGATGGTGAAGATGGTCTGGATGGTCAGGATGGTGAGGATGGTGTGGATAGTGTGGATGGTGAAGATGGTCTGGATGATGGGGATGGTGAGGATGGTGAGGATGGTCTGGATGATGAGGATGGTGTGGATGGTGAGGATGGTGTAGATGGTGAGGATGGTCTGGATGGTGAAGATGGTCTGGATGGTCAAGATGGTGTGGATGGTGAAGATGGTGTGGATGGTCTGGATGGTGAGGATGGTCTGGATGGTGAAGATGGTCTGGATGGTGAGGATGGTGAAGATAGTCTGGATGGTGAGGATGGTCTGGATGGTGAAGATGGTCTGGATGATGAGGATGGTGAAGATGGTCTGGATGATGAGGATGGTCTGGATGGTGAGGATGGTCTGGATGGTGAGGATGATCAGGATGGTGAAGATGGTCCGGATGGTGAGGATGGTCTGGATGGTGAATATGGTCTGGATGATGAGGATGGTCTGGATGGTGAGGATGGTCTGGATGGTGAAGATGGTCCGGATGGTGAGGATGGTATGGGTGGTGAGGATGGTCTGGATGGTCTGGATGGTGTGGATAGTCTGGATGGTGAGGATGGTCTGGATGGTGAAGATGGTGTGGATGGTGTAGATGGTGAGGATGGTCTGGATGGTGAAGATGGTCTGGATGGTGAAGATGGTGTGGATGGTGAGGATGGTGAAGATGGTCTGGATGGTGAGGATGTTCTGGATGGTGAAGATGGTCTGGATGTGAGGATGGTCTGGATGGTGAGGATGGTCTGGATGGTGAAGATGGTGAGGATGGTCTGGATGATGAGGAAGGTCCGGATGGTGAGGATGGTCCGGATGGTCCGGATGGTGAAGATGGTGAAGATGGTCTGGATGGTGAGGATGGTGAAGATGGTCTGGATGGTGAGGATGGTCTGGATGGTGAGGATGGTGAAGATGGTCTGGATGGTGAGGATGGTCTGGATGGTCTGGATGGTGAAGATGGTCTGGATGGTGAGGATGGTCTGGATGGTGAGGATGGTGAAGATGGTCTGGATGGTGAGGATGGTCTGGATGGTGAGGATGGTGAAGATGGTCTGGATGGTGAGAATGGTCTGGATGGTGAGGATGGTCTGGATGTTGAAGATGGTCTGGATGGTGAAGATGGTCTGCATGGTGAAGATGGTCTGGATGGTGAGGATGGTCTGGATGGTGAGGATGGTCTGCATGGTGAAGATGGTCTGCATGGTGAAGATGGTCTGGATGGTGAGGATGGTATGGATGGTGAGGATGGGCTGGATGGTGAGGATGGTCTGGGAGGTGATGATGGTCTGGATGGTGAGGATGGTGAAGATGGTCTGGATGGTGAAGATGGTCTGGATGGTGAGGATGATCTAGATGGTGAGGATGGTGAAAATGGTGTGGATGGTGAGGATAGTCTGGATGGTGAGGATGGTCTGCATGGTGAAGATGGTCTGGATGGTGAGGATGGTATGGATGGTGAGGATGGGCTGGATGGTGAGGATGGTCTGGGAGGTGATGATGGTCTGGATGGTGAGGATGGTGAAGATGGTCTGGATGGTGAAGATGGTCTGGATGGTGAAGATGGTCTGGATGGTGAGGATGGTCTGGATGGTGAGGATGGTCTGCATGGTGAAGATGGTCTGGATGGTGAAGATGGTCTGGATGGTGAGGATGATCTAGATGGTGAGGATGGTGAAAATGGTGTGGATGATGAGGATAGTCTGGATGGTGAGGATGGTGAGGATGGTCTGGATGGTGAGGATGGTGAGGATGGTGAAAATGGTGTGGATGGTGAGGATGGTCTGGGTGGTGAGGATGGTGAGGATGGTGAGGATGGTCTGGATGGTGCGGATGGTGAGGATGGTCTGGATGGTGAGGATGGTCTGGATGGGAAGATGGTCTGGATGGTGAGGATGGTCTGGATGGTGAAGATCGTCTGGATGGTGAAGATCGTCTGGATGGTGAGGATTGTCTGGATGGTGCGGATGGTCTGGATGGGAAGATGGTCTGGATGATGCGGATGGTCTGGATGATGCGGATGGTCTGGATGATGCGGATGGTCTGGATGGTGCAGATGGTCTGGATGGTGAGGATGGTCTGGATGTCTGGAGGGGGAATATGGTCTGGATGGTGAAGGTCATCTGGATGGTGAGGATGGTCTTTATGGTGAGGATAGTCTTGATGGTGAAGATGGTCTGGATGGTGAGGGTGTTGGTGCAGCCGTTCTTACAGAGCAGCAGTTGAGGAAAAAAAGAGGAAAAAATGGAAACAAGTGGGTGTGAACTTTAAATAAGGGTGATAAACTGCTAAACTTACTAAACTTACCTGATAAACTGTTTGTATTGGTTCAGTTCCAAGTGCGACAATCAGTTCATTAAACAAACTCACTGATCAGAAACATCTTGAAGAGATGTCAAACTAACGTCTTTGATGACTTGAAAATCAGAAGCTTAAGTTGTTTGTTTCCTTGTAAAAAGTGTCAGTTTGTGGCAGCATGTCTGTACCAGCCTGTCTGCTTTTGTGTCTAAAGTGCTAAAGTCTTACCTGGCAACACTGATCAGCTGTTTGAAAACACTGTTTACACTGATTTCACCATTTACACTCCATTTAGACTTTAGTCTTTTAATCATCTCGGGGAAATTCACTTGTCACAATAGCACGTAGACAGACATACAATAAACACAGGACTTAGAATACTAAAAAATACTAAAAAAGATTTGAAGAAGAGAAAAAAGATAGAAAGGACTATAAGTTAAGTGTCAGAGTATTGCCTTGTTGAGGTTGGATGCATCAGTAAATAGTGTTTGAATACAGTGTTTAAAAATAAACAGACTGAGTGTATGAATATGAATATGTACAAAAAATAAAATGGTATTGTTGCACAGGATAATTGCACAAGATGGCGGAGGTAAAGTGAAGTAGTGTAAGATAAGTAGGTGCTTATGGTGCTACATTAAGGGTTAGGGGGACCGGGGATGCTTGTAACACTTTTTGTCTCAGCTCCTATAACTTGCAGAATGTTTGCGGTAGGGCACTCAAATATTGACACAAAGTACCCTTGTTTGTCTACTACAAATAGCAATGTTGTTCACTTCTCCAACTATATCACAGAAATCATTTTGTGATGTCAAATGCAAGGAGTGCCATTGTTACAACCTACCCCACTACCAGGGTATGTTGTAACACAACCTGGGGTCAATTGTAACAGTGAGATTGAATAACTAAAAACTGAGACCACACCACAAAATATGCATCGATAGAGGTTTACTGTGCATGTGCTGACACTAAAGCATCTTCCTGTGCTTCACTAAGAAACAGGATCACTCATCACTGATAGCTAAATGAAGAACAGTGTCAGCGGTGTGGATCCTAACATCACAAGAGCTTTCTTAAAGAACATTTTGTGATAATACCCATGAGTGTTATATACATAAAAATGGAAGCCTTCAGCAGGAGGTCAAAAGTAGCTCATAGTCCACGTAAAGTCACAGGAAGTTGTTTGACAATTAGTAAAACAACAATCATGCACACTGTGTCTGTCAGAGAGATCAGAGTCACAGTTCTAGAACTTGCAATTTACATATTTCTTTGGGTTTGTAATTTGTTGTACATCAAGGACTTTAACTGCTGTGATCGCCCGCACTGGGCAGCTTTCTATCCAGAGTAAAGTAGATAAAATATGTGAACTGTGATTCAGGGATGGTTGTGACATTTTCTTCTAAGGTGTTACAACCATCCCCACCCCCGTCAGCTATTGTTTAGCTCGCTGTATCAGCATGGTTGTTTGAAAGTGGCATAGATGAAATGACTCATATTTTACATAAGAACCTTCTCTTTAAACTAACATAAGTTACCAAACATCAAATCAGTACACTAATCAAAAGTTAGGCTTGATCCAAAAAATTACTTTGTTATCTGAAAATGTATGTTTTGGCTCTAAAATCTGCACACTTCTTATCACAGCCATGCAAATTCACATGCAAGATCAGGGAGGGAGAGGTTATACATGAAATTGATGACATGACTCTTACGTTATCCCTTATTGGTGAAAGTGATGTTACAACTATCCCTTTGTTTCAACCATCCCCCTGTCTCCCCTATTGGTGTTGAACAGTGTGACAGCAGTTGGAATGAATGACGTTCCTTTTTACACTGTGGGTGAAGCCGTCTGCTGCTCAACGAGCTGCTTAAAGCCTCCACAGACTCATGTATGGGGAGAGAGGGGTTGTCCATGATTGATGTCAGCTTGGCTAACATCCTCCTCTCACCCACCTCCTCAATGGAGTCCATAGGGCGGTCCAAGACTGAGCCGGCCCTTCTGACCAGCTTGTTGACTCTCTTCCTGTCCCTCTCTGAGCTTCCACAGCCCCAGCAGCATTTATGAAAGAAGAAACATGTTATTGATCTAAACATGTCACATTTGTCAAAGACACTAAACAGTAACAATATAGGCTACTTCTTTGTCGCTGTGGAGAAAGTCCCCAGACTCCCTTAACAAATGTGTCAGTTTAGTGAGTTGTTGAGTTGGAGACACTTTATAAACTCTGTGAAACTCTGTCTCTGACTCATTCTGCATTATTTGGACCTGCTTGTTAATTCAGCAAATGTTCTACATGAACTTCTTTCTTTCTTTGAGTGGAAACATTGAGTCTGTTTGTCTCAGTAATGATTATTTGGATATAGAGCAAGAAGTGACACCTGTACTAAAGAAGTATGTGACCACTCTTCTCTACAAGCCAATATAATCCACAGAGCCATGTTCCAGACTCTTATTTTGAAATGATAATAAGTTGTTGCTGCTACTTGGAGTGTTTTGTTAAAACTGGACCTAAATATTCTCCTGATGTTTTTACCTTCTTTTTCTCTAATTTTCTGCACAATGATGTCGATGTATAATCCATAATAATGACAGTTTAAAGCGTCTTCTCTTATAAGTTAGTATCAATCAGAAACTGACAGAAGACACGAGAAACACACGTGAATGTTTTATTTTTTTAATGCTGAACTGATTGGACCCAGATTTGTCTGTAGATTTGTAGTTACACATGATGCACAAACATACAACACGTGATTTAGATTATTCTTTAAAGGAACAGTTCACCCACAAAAGAAAATCAGTTGTTTAGCAACTGAAGCATCTGGAAGCTCCAGAACTGTTCTGTGGAAAACAACACTTCACCTGACTTTATATCAACATGGAGGGAGATGATGACTTCATAAATCTGCTTAAAAAAAGACGCTCCTCACATGTGCAGAACCTGCCTAAGAATAATCATGTTTTTAAGTTGTCTTCAGTATCACAGTGATCCAGTGATAGTTGTCTGTACATCCACAGGTTCACTGCTAACAGGAAGTGCTAACAGCTAATTCAGCAAAGTTTAAATGTAGTTTTAGAGCGTTTAATGATGCTTTTTAAGTTTTAGTCCCCAGATACACCCGACTTTCCATCAGCATGGAGGGAGGAGATAATAACTGGATTTGTATTTTTATGTGAACTGTTCCTTTAACTGATAAAACAGTAAAAATCATAAGAGACTGTGACTGGATGGTGAGGTCAGCTCAGCTGTAACCTCTGCTACAGAAGCTCTGCAAACATGAGGACACAGAGAGGTTGAAATCCAAACTGACAATCTCACTTCCTGTTTTTGATTAAGTGAAAATATAAATCATAATCAAACTTCTTTCAAATCAGGTTTTAAAAATCATGAAGAAATTAAACTTTAAAGAGAAATCCAATGTTCTCTCTTGTGTGTTTTGTTGGTTAACTCAGTTTCTACGGAATCGCATCCAGGTTCTTGTGTTCAGGGTTGTGTCTGGTCCAAGCGAGGCAGAGAGCTGCCTTCCGATCGCACTCACATGCAGCAGCCTTGAAGCAGTCGTTGGTTGCTGTGAAGACAAAGTTAGAAAATACACATAATACAGACTGTGATGTTACAAACAATAAACAAATTAAAAACATTTTTGAGCAATTACATGAGCAAGCGGTAGGCGCGGTCTTGTTGGGCCTTGCATTACACGAAGCACAATTAAGTAGTGTTTATGCAACATTAAAGGGGAGATTTATTTTAAATTTTAATTTAGGTTAAATTTGGATATCAATAATAATGAATGATTATCAGGGATAATTATTAATCATAATAAATAATATGATCCAATTTACATTAGATGACTTCGGGTCACCACCCTTGAAGAAGGGAAAACAGCAAATTTACCAAATTGGTCTCACAAAAAGGTACTAAACTGTTTATCACTCTGATTAATAATTTACTTAATAACTAGAACCAAATTTGTCATAACAGCTGTAATGGTTGAAGGATTTTGGAGTTCTTAACAGTGTAGAGGTCGGAAACATTCACTCTTGTACGATATTAAGTAGACAGCAAGAAGGTTCAAAAGTCTTTTATTCAGCACAAAGATGAAACACACAATCTAACAAACATGTACTGTATACGTGTGTGTGTGTGTGTGTGACGTGATGCCGGATATAGAAGATGGTTAGTTGCATGCAGAGACTCTGAGTCTGTGTGAAGCATAATTCGACCTGAGGCCACAATAACACCAAAACAGTGAACAAACACATACATTGAACACATTACATCAACCAGGGTTTGAAGTCCTGTGCTATGGTTTGCTATCTAAGCCCAGTTCAACGTTACCATTCTTTGAAGAGAAGGTGCTGGTGGTTGCAGGAGAAGGTTGGGATTCCGATGTTGAATGCTGTTCTTTCTGTGCAAGGTTTGATGAAAGTCGGCAGAGGAGGAAACTGGTCGCTCCTTTCCTTTGCAGGGATAGCAGCTAGGTGCTAACCTGCTTGGTGTTCCTCAGATCCTCAGATTGGCAGGACCTCATGTCATTGCAGTGAGGAGAAGTTCTTTGGGCCTGCTGCAAATGCAGCTTGCAGCTCTCCACAGCTTGTTGGGCCCAGAAGAACAGATCTTGAAGGCAGGCAGCCCCGTAGGGGGAGGTGGAGGTAGAGGGCGTCGAGTGAGAGAGAGAGAACAATGAAGGTGCTGGGGTTTTGACTACCTGATCAGCGGGGGGGTCCGTCACCCTGACCAATAGTAACTCAAACCTGAATTATGCACCTAGGTGTGAGGAATGGGGAATTCTTGGACACTGAGGGGCCGTCCACACGGACAAAGACGATCTTTTTTTCCTCCATCTTCCTCGGCATCGTTTCAAGAATATTTGCGTCCACACGGATCCACTGAAAATGACCGAAAATGCTGTAGTTCATATTCCAGGCCTATAGGTGGCGCTTGACATTCACCAAAAACGAAGAAGAAGAGACGGAGCATGCGCATAAAGCTTGCGCGCTGTAAACAAACAGACAGTAGACAGAGAAACCAAACACACCAAGAAGAAGATGAAAATGGCTACTGTAAGGAAACCAGAATCGTTTGTGTGGACCGTTAATGAGGTCGAACTGCTGCTGTGACTCACACTCAACTACCAGGCGAGTAAGTTGCAAGAAACACGAACACAAGCATGTAGTCCGCCATTGTTGTTGTTGTTGTTATGAGACGTCGCGGGGTTCAGAGGTCGAGGGAGGGCTGCGTTTTCTGATTTTTCCACCCTAAGACCCATTTTCTAAAAAGTGTGTTTTCAGGCGCTGTGTTTTCAGGATCCGTGTGGACAGTCGGCCAAAACGATGCAATACATGTGCATTTTCGCAAAAGAGCGTTCTCGTCTGGACGGCCCCTCAGGTCAGTTCAGAGTCCATTTTGAAATCCACAATGAATGAATCTGTGGGTCCCCACAATTTTTTCCTGCATTTTTGATTCTTGGGTGAACTGATCCTTTAAAATCAAGGCTTTTGTCAGATTCTCACCACAGCGTTGTAGATTTTCACCACAAAAGTTTTCAAAAACACCTCAAATTGAATGTTTAAATTGTTGAGTTAAAGCATCCTGGTTCAGTCTTACCTGAGCAGGTCGGCTGGCCTCCTGAACAGCTGTACTGATAACGATATGGCTGGCTAAAGAAACCCCTGCATCGAGGATTCCTCATTTGTGCTGCGTAGCATTCATCATGAACTTTGCAGCACCTGAACACAGAAGGAAAGAGTGCATGCTTGAGAAAATCCCACATTTATTTTGTTTTTATAATGTTGACTGAAAAACAACCTACAGGTCCACTTCATCCACAGGAGTTCCTCGCCTTCTGAGGCCGCAGTAGGAGCCATAGTTGTTGTACTTGAAAGGGTTAACACCAGGCTGAACACACCGGATCATGTTACCAAACTGCCAGAACGCACGTGACCCCCTCTGACCGCTGACCACACAGGCTGCTGAGGTACATAAACACAAATATGGATCAAATCAGCAGAACAGAAACATCCATGAAACAGTGGTACAACATTGACAGAGAGGTGGTGGATTAAAAAAGACCTGAAAGAGACATAAAGATCATTTCATGGATCCATATTGTCAGTTCTTTTCTTACCAGTGAGAAGCAGCAACAGCAGAGGACCTGACAGGTTCATGGCTGCAGACAGAGTTGGTGAAGATGGTCTGGATGGTGAGGGTGTTGGTGCAGCCGTTCTTATAGAGCAGCAGGTGAGAAAAAAAGAGAAAAGATGGAGACAAGTGGGTGTGAACTTTAATGATGACATACCCGATAAACTGTCTGTGTTGGTTCAGTTCCAAATGTGACAAGCAGTTCATTAAACAACCTCACTGATAAGAAACATACTGAAGAGACGCCAAACCAACGTCTGTGATGACTTGAAAAGACGTCCGGTGAAGAGCCAGAATAAAAGTTCTTTGACATCTTTTAAATGTTCACTAGTGATGTTCAGGTCCTTTGCTATTGAGCATAAATATTGGACTCATGAAAGGTCAAGTGTTCTGATGAGTCCAGATTGACCCTGTTCCAGATTGATGGGAGCATCAGGGTAAGAAGAGAGGCAGATGAAGTGATGCACCCATCATGCCTAGTGCCTACTGTACCAGCCTGTGGGGGAAGTGTTGTGATCTGAGGTTGATTCAGTTAGTCAGCAACATTATGTGCCCAGAAATGAGGTCAGCTGAGTACCTGAATATACTGTTGGGACCCACAGAAGAAGTCGTTCATTGTGGATTTCAAAATAGAATCTGAACTGAACTCATTTCCCCAGAATTCCAGTCTTCACACCGAGGTGTAAAGACTGGTGTAGAGACCCAGCCTGGAGCTACTAGCCCTTTTTAGATAGAAAAGGCGGCACATTTGCTCCAAGGTAACGACGACAGTGTGCCGCCCTGTCTTTCTAAAACGGAGGTGTAATATTCCTTCTTTTCCAAAAGCCTTCTCTGAGGTAGGTGTAAACATGTGACGTGACGTGAAGCTTGAAGTTGGGCTGTGAACAATGACAAAGAATTTGTCTTCAAAATAAGAGCTTTACATTGCATCCCATTGGACTTTAGAACTGGGTTCTTAGCGGGGGGCTTTTAATTTGAAAGTAGCGACCGTTCCTAGCTTGCCACTACAACAACAAGCGAACAATGAAGACAATTAAAGGGACAGAGGAGACGCTAGCATCTCCTGGATCTCAGCGGCTGTCCAGTTGCTCATCTTAATGTCCGCGGATGAAATGATGGACTGACTGCTGTGATCAGCTGTTTCCTGGTTTTAAAACTCCCCGGCTGTGGGCAGAGATGGACAGAGTACTCGACCCCAGTACTTGAGTAAGACTACAAATCCTACTGGTCAAAATTTACTCTGTTACAAGTAAAAGTAGCTCAGTCGACATGTTACTCGAGTAAGAGTATAAAAGTACTTTCTTTTAAAGGTACTTAAGTATCCAAAAGTACATCCTTTTAAATTTACTTTAAGTAAAAGTAAGAGTAAGAGTAAATTTCTTATTTTTCACATCAATTAATTACTATAATTTCTAAATGAATTTAAGGACCTTTTAACTCTTGTTTCTGAGAATGAACTCTTTGAAACCACCTGCACTGATGTGCTTGCTTTAAGAACCACAATGTTATATAAAGCCTGCAGAAACACCTATAAAAACAAATCAAATGAATGGGATCACAGGAGGACAGCAGGTGTTGCAGATGTTTATTAACAATCATTAAAACTGTAACCAGATGAACCTGCACCGTCCAACTAACTCTCTATCATTTAGCTAAGTTGGGAACTGGAACCCGCTCAAAGACCAATGTTGTCCCCAGACCACTGGTTGAGAATCACTGCTTTACAAAAAACTACATCTGATGCAGCCATTGTCGCGGTTTTGTGTTGACAAACGCAGTCGAGAGCGCGGCTACTTTGGTGGTATCCTTATGGGGAGGGATGACGTATTTCAGCTTTTACGTAGATCCCAGTGGAGAGCGTGCACTGTGATAGGTTTCCTTCTTTGACAAACACAGCTTGTGTCCAATAGTATTTTAGGAAAAAAAAAAAAAAAAGTGTAGACCTGAAAGTAACAAGTACTTTTCAGCCTTCCTAGATATTAACTCAAGTAAAAGTAAAAATATTTGTCTTGGAAATGTATTCAAGTAAGAGTAATAAGTATCAAAGAAATCTAATACTCAAGTAAAGTACAAATCCTCTGGATATGTACCTAAGTACAGTACTCAAGTAAATTTACTCCGTTACTGTCCACCACTGGCTGTGGGTCGCACAACAGTGCAGGTCATCGACACCTCCGCCCACCTCACGCAGAGGCCGGCACATTGACGCCTCGTTTTTAGATAGCAGGCAAGGCGGAAATAAGTGTACCCTCAGAGGCCGAAAATCAGCGACCAAAACAGACCCCCAATTTGCCGGCCTCTGTCTAACCGCGGACCGAGTCTCCAAAAGGACGGGCAAATTGGCGGCTTGGTGCCCAGTATAAAAACGACTTCTGTTACTCAGAGTGACAGACCCCCTCTTACCAGATAGTCAAAACTCCAGCTGCTTCCTTTGACCTCTCTTCTCCAGGCTTAGATAGCACACAGCATGGCACAGCTAAGCACAGGACAGTTTTTTTTTACCTCTGGTTGGTGTGACGCACATGTTCAATCTTTGTGTTTGTTCACTGTTTGGGTGTTATTGTGATCTCAGGTCGGGTTATTTGTAGCTTGATTTGCTATACGGCTAATTTGACATTAGTTGAATGATGCTTCACACAGACTCAGAGACTTTGCATGCAACTAATCATCTTCTCTAACCTGGCATCACACACACACACACACACACACACACACACACACACTCCTTCAACATGGAGCATATCAGACCCACATGTGATACCATCTTGGACCTGCGTCCTTCCCTGATGCTATAGGCCTCCTCCATCAGCCATTTTATTTGTAGTCACCTCGAACTCTAGCCATCATTTCGCCTGCGCACACACACACCTATATAAAGTACATGTCATATATATTTACATATAGTACAATACTTTTGAACCTTCATGCTGTCTATTTAATATCGTACAAGAGTGAATGTTGCCAACCTCGACTCAACAAGTACTCTCCCATCATTAACACAAGGCCATGGCAGAAAATGATTAGAGTATGTGACTTTGTTGTGGGGCTGGGCAGTGTATTTAATGAGGATCAGTGTCATCAGAGCGTCATGTGGCTCAGAACCTGCTGCAAACAGGGCCAATATGATCAGGATCTGGCACCTGTGTCACTACAGGATAAATATTTAATCTAATTATCCTCTCCTGACTAGGACGCCCTCTTACTTGTGAGGTGTATAATGATCATATGCCAAAATATTTACATACTAACAAGGATGTGAACTTCAGTGGAAAGTTAAAGAAGGACAGCAGAGATAAGATTAATTATTACACAACATTTCTCTGGTAGAAACAAAGGAGGTGACTGATCCTGATCAAACTGGTGCTGGTGACAATCTTTGAGATCCCAGACTTAACCAGAACTAATTTTAATAGTCCTGATCAGCTTTACTGAACACTTTTGTGAGGGTTCTGTGTTTTGTGTGTCTTTGCCCTGTCTCTGTTCTGTCTCTGTTTTCCCTGCCTTCTTGTTCTTCCGCCTCTGCAGGACTTGGCTGACGGGACTGACGAGGCACACCTGCAGCCACTCGCTCATCACTACCTCCATAAAACCTCATGACATTTCTTCCTGGAAGACGATGGTTCACAACAATCCATCCAGGTTTTATTAATGTGTTGGACAGTTCTAACTTTAGTAGTTTCAGTCATTTTCTTTGCTTGATGCACACCAATAATTTGACCCTTCTGAAACAGCATGCACATTTGTGAAATCAAGGGGAAATTATGAATCAGTCGCTCTGACAAAATATCATGGACAACAAGTATGTGACCACTCTTCTCTACAAGCCAATATAATCCACAGAGCCATGATCCAGACTCTTATTTTGAAAAAATAATAAGTTGTTGCTGCTACTTGGAGTGTTTTGTTAAAACTGGACCTAAATATTCTCCTGATGTTTTTACCTTCCTGTAATCTCAAATTGTGGAAATCTTGCACCTATTTTAGTTCAGATTTCTGCACAATGTTGTTGAATTTATAATCCATAATAATGACAGTTTAAAGCTTCCTGTCTTATAAGTTAGTATCAATCAGAAACTGACAGAAGACACGAGAAACACACGTGAATGTTTTTATTTTTTTAATGCTGAACTGATTGGATCCAGATTTGTCTGTAGTTTGTAGTTACACATGATGCACAAACACACAACACATGATTTTGATTATTTTTTAAAGGAACAGTTCACCCACAAATGAAATCCAGTCATTTCATGTTGTTTTGGTTGTTTTATACATTTTAATTCAAGTCTGCAGCTGCTTCAGTTGTTTAGCAGAATGCTGCAACTCTGTTTTACTGTGAAACTGCAGAAATGTTCTGTGGACGACGACACTTCACCTGACTTTATATCATCAGGAGGAGGAGCGGAGGACTTCATAAATCTGCTAAGAAATCGTTAAAGAAAGGACGCTCCTCACATGTGCAGAACCTGCCTTATAAAAATCATGTTTTTAAGTTGTCTTCAGTATCACAGTGATCCAGTGATAGTTGTCTGTACATCCACAGGTTCACTGCTAACAGGAAGTGCCAACAGCTAATTCAGCAAACTTTTAGAGAATTTTATGATGTGTTTTAAGTTTTAGTCCCCAGATACACCCAACTTTCCATCAGCATGGAGGGAGGAGATAATGACTGGATTTGTATTTCCAAGTGAACTGTTCCTTTAACTGATAAAACTGTAAAAATCATAAGAGACTGTGACTGGATGGTGAGGTCAGATCAGCTGTAACCTCTGCTACAGAAGCTCTGCAGACATGAGGACACAGAGAGGTTGAAATCCAAACTGAGAATCTCACTTCCTGTTTTTGATTAAGTGAAAAAATAAATCATAGAATCAAACTTCTTTTAAATCAGGTTTTGTTTGAAAATCATGAAAAAATTAAACTTTAAAGAGAAATCCAACGTTCTCTCTTGTGTGTTTTGTTGGTTAACTCATTTTTTACAGAATCTCTCATCCAGGTTCTTGTGTTCAGGGTTGTATTTGGCCTGAGTGAAGCAGAGAGCTGCTGCCCGATCGCACTCACATGCAGCAGCCTGGCAGTAGTCGTTGGTTGCTGTGAAGACAAAGTTAGAAAATACACAAAATACAGATTGTGATGTTACAAACAATAAGCAAATGAAAAACATTTTGTTGGGCCTTGCATTACACAAAGCACAATTAAGTAGTGTTTATGCAACATTATTTTAAATCAAATCAATAATCAATAATTATGAATGATTATCAGGGATAATTATTAATCATAATAAATAATATTTTCCAATTTACATTAGATCACCTCGGGTCACCACCCTTGAAGAAAAGAAAACAGCAAATTTACCAAATCAGTCTCATAAAAAGGTACTAAACTGTTTTTCACTCTGATTAATAATTTACTTAATAAATACAACCAAATTTGTCATAACAGCTGTAATGGTTGAGGGATTTTGGAGTTCTTAACAGTGTAGAGGTCGGAAACATTCACTCTTGTGCAATATTAAGTAGACAGCAAGAAGGTTCAAAAGTCTTTTATTCAGCACAAAGATGAAAACACACGATCTAACTAACATGTACTGTATACATGTGTGTGTGTGTGTGTGTGTGTGTGTATGTGACGTGATGTGTCAGTTATAGAAGATGGTTAGTTGCATACAGAGACTCTGAGTCTACCAATAACTTCACCTGAGGTCACAATAGCCCTTTTTAGATAGAAAAGGCGGCACATTTGCTCCAAGGTAAGGGCGGCAATGTGCCGGCCTGTCTTTCTAAAACCGAGGCGTAATATTCCTCCTTTTCCAAAAGCCGCCTCTGAGGTAGGCGTAAACATGTGACGTGACGTGAAGCTCGAAGTTGGGCTGTGAACAGTGACATAGAATTTGTCATAGAGCTTGGAACAACGGACCAGCTCTTTACTCTGGCAGGGGTCTTGGAGGGGGCCTGGGAGTACAATCTCCCAGTCCACAAGTGTTTTGTGGATCTGGAGAAGGCGTACGACCGGGTCCCCCGGGATGTTCTGTGGGAGGTGCTGCGGGAGTATGGGGTGAGGGGGTCCCTTCTCAGGGCCATCCAATCCCTATATTCTCAAAGCGAGAGCTGTGTGCGTATACTCGGAAGTAAGTCGGACTTGTTCCAAGTGGGTGTTGGCCTCCACCAGGGCTGTGCCTTGTCCCCAATCCTGTTTGTGATTTACATGGACAGGATTTCGAGGCGCAGTCGTGGTATGGAGGGGCTACAGGTCGGTGACCTTAAGATCGCATCACTGCTTTTTGCAGATGATGTGGTCTTGATGGCATCATCGGCTGTAGATCTACAACGCTCACTGGATCAGTTCGCAGCTGAGTGTGAAGCGGCAGGGATGAGGATCATCACCTCTAAATCTGAGGCCATGGTTCTCAGTAGGAAACCGGTGGATTGCCTACTCCAGGTGGGGAATGTGTCCTTGCCCCTAGTGAAGGAGTTCAAGTACCTCGGGGTTTTGTTCACGAGTGAGGGGATGATGGGGCGTGAGATTGACAGGAGAGGTCGGAGCAGCGGGTGCGGTGTTGCATGCGCTTCACCGCACGGTTGTGACGAAAAGGGAGCTGAGCCGAAAGGCA
Organism: Sparus aurata; assembly: GCF_900880675.1. Lineage (NCBI taxonomy): Eukaryota > Metazoa > Chordata > Actinopteri > Spariformes > Sparidae > Sparus > Sparus aurata. The sequence continues at coordinate 35,252,380 of NC_044191.1, read as the reverse complement.
AAGCTCTCGATCTACCGGTCAATCTTCGTCCCTACCCTCACCTATGGTCATGAGCGATGGGTCATGACCGAAAGAATGAGATCGCGGGTACAAGCGGCCGAAATGGGTTTTCTTCGCAGGGTGGCTGGGGTCTCCCTTAGAGATAGGGTAAGAAGCTCAGCCATCCGGGAGGGACTCGGAGTAGAGCCGCTGCTCCTCTGCGTGGAAAGGAGCCAGTTGAGGTGGTTCGGGCATCTGATGAGGATGCCACCAGGGCGCCTTCCTAGGGAGGTGTTCCTGTCACGTCCAACTGGGAGGAGACCTAGGCGTAGACCCAGGACCAGGTGGAGGGATTATATCTCTTCTCTGGCCTGGGAGCGCCTGGGGATTCCCCAGTCAGAGTTAGCCGATGTGGCCGGGGAAAGGGATGTCTGGGGCTCGCTACTGAAGCTGTTGCCCCCGCGACCCGATTTTGGATAAGCGGTTGACAATGGATGGATGGATTGAATAAGAGCTTTACATTGCACCCCATTGGAATTTAGAACTGGGTTCTTAGCGGGGGGCTTTTAATTTGAAAGTAGCGACCGTCCTTAGCTTGCCGCTACAACAACAAGCTAACACAACCAAACAGCTACAGAGACCGAGGAGACGCTAGCATCTCCTGGATCTCAGCAGCTGTCCAGTTGTTCATCTTAACAACAGTGCAGATCATTGACACCTCCGCCCACCTCACGCAGACGCCGGCACATTTCCGCCTCGTTTTTAGATAGCAGGCGAGGCGGAAATAAGTGTACCCTCCGAGGAGGAAAATCGGTGGACCAAAACAGACCCCCAATTTGCCGCCCTCTGTCTAAAACCGCGGACCCAAAAGGACGGGCAAATTGGCGGCTTGGTGCAAAACACATAATTGAACACATCACATCAACCAGGGTTTAAAGTCCTGTGCTATGCTATTCTGTCTAAGCCCAGTTCAGCGTTACCAGTCTTTGAAGAAAATGTGCTGGTGGCTGCAGGAGAAGGTTGGGATTCCGATGTTGAATGCTGTTCTTTCTATGCAAGGTTTGATGAAAGTCGGCAGAGGAGGAAACTGGTTTCCTTTGCAGGGATAGCAGCTCAGTGCTAACCTGCTTGGTGTTCCTCAGATCCTCAGATTGGCAGGACCTCGTGTCGCTGCAGTGAGGAGAAGTTCTTTGGGCCTGCTGCCAATGCAGCTTGCAGCTCTCCACAGCTTGTTGGGCCCAGAAGAACAGATCTTGAAGGCAGGCAGCACCGTAGGGGGAGGTGGAGAGGGGCCCTTGAAGATCAGAAGTTGAGGGGGAGTCGAGGGCATCGAGTGAGAGATAGAGAGAACAATGAAGGCGCTGGGATTTTGACTACCTGATCAGCGGGGGGTCCGTCACCCTGATCAAAAGTAGCTCAAACCTGAATTATGCATTGAATTATTATGAATTCTTGGACACTGAGGGGCCGTCCACACGGACAAAAACAATCTTTTTTTTCTCCATCTTCCTCGGCATCTTTCAAGAATATTTGCGTCCATACGGATCCACTGAAAATGACCGAAAACGCTGTAGTTTATATTCCAGGCCTATAAGTGGCGCTTGACATTCACCAAAAACGAAGAAGAAGAGACAGAGCACACGCATAAAGATTGAGCGCTGTAAACAAACAGACAGTAGACCGAGAAATCAAACACAACAAGAAGAAGATGAAAATGGCTACTGCAAGGAAACCAGAATCGTTTGTGTGGACCGTTAATGAGGTCGAACTGCTGCTGCGACTCACACTCAACTACCAGGCGAGTAAGTTGCAAGAAACACGAACACAAGCATGTAGTCCGCCATTGTTGTTGTTGTTGTTATGAGACGTCACGGGGTTCAGAGGTCGAGGGAGGGCTGCGTTTTCTGATTTTTCCACCCTAAGACCCATTTTCAAAAAAGTGTGTTTTCAGGCGCTGCGTCTTCAGGATCCGTGTGGACGATCCGCCAAAACGATGCAATACATGTGCATTTTTGCAAAAGAGCGTTCTCATCTGGACGGCCCCCTCAGGTCAGTTCAGAGTCCATTTTGAAATCCACAATGAATTACTTCATCTCTGGGTCCCAACAATTCGTTCCTGCATTTTTGATTCTGGGGTGAACTGATCCTTTAAAATCAAGGCTTTTGTCAGATTCTCACCACAGCGTTGCAGATTTTCACCACAAAAGTTTTCAAAAACACCTCAAATTTAATGTTTAAATTGTGGAGTTAAAGCATCCTGGTTCAGTCTTACCTGAGCAGGTCGGCTGGCCTCCTGCACAGCTGTACTGATAATAAACAAAAAATAACAGGCGAGAGAAACCCCTGCATTGATGATTCTTCATTTTTGCTGTGTAGCAGTCATCATGAACTTTGCAGCACCTGAACACAGAAAGAAAGAGTGCATGTGTCACAGGCAGTAAGACTGTTTTATCTTAGTTGTGCTTTTTATTATGTTTTATTAGGTTTTTATATATTGAGTTTTATGATTGCATGATTTTACATGTGTTGTGTTTTAATAATTGTATTTATCGTGTTGACTTTTACTGCATGTGTTTGGGTTTTGTTTTTGGTACTGCCTGTGAACGCACTGTTTTGATTGTTGATCAGCTGCACCTGTGAGGTTCCATTTTGTTCACATATTTAACAGCCACCAACTGACTAAACAGGGACCAGAGACACAGACAGAGACACAGATACGGAGCCAAGAGACACGCTAGAGAACGGAGGGCGGCACGAGGAGGCCAATTTCTTGGCAGGTCTGGTCGGCGGAAATAAGAGGCCTGGTTGATGGGAGAAGCCTAGTGGATTAGATTATTAGCGAGGCACTGATGTCAAGGGGCGAGTGAGCACACCAGCGAGGCGCCGGGTCTCCATGAGGGGACCAGATCTGGTCTGAGGGCTCCGAGAGGCTGGAGACGACAAGACAGCGTGAGCACCGGCCGCACACGAGAGAAACCCAGAGCGTTACTACTCGACGTACTCGCAGCGGCAGAGCATAGCGCTCTGCCTGGCGGGTGAGTTTCCCTTTGGGCCATAGTAGCACTCTGGTGTGTGTTGGTGCCGGTGAAGCTGTAGTCCGCGAGGTGTGTGGACCCCCGATTGGCTGTGTGTTTGTATTTTCCAGGAGACCTCTGGAACACTGACTGGGAGGAGCAGCTGAGGTACCTGAAGCCCCTGAGGAGAGATGGCAGAGCTCCGCCGCCACCTCCGAGCCGCCCCTGTATCCAGTCTGGCTGGCACAATAGACTCGCTTAATTATGAATGGACTATTTTTAACAAATGCAGCTTCCATTTTAAGAACTCTGTTTTAAAACCTTTTAAGGTTTTAATGTTCTGTGGTCTCTTTACGAAAAATATCTTTTAATAAGTGGTGCACCGGCATAAATTGTCTTTGTCCTCTCCTTCACCTGGTCGCTGTCAGTGTGCTCTCCCCCGATAAAATTCACCATAACCTGTATCTCCCCCCCTGTTAAAAATAACCCTTTACACTCAATAATTATCTCCACTACTTCTGATTGCTTTCCCCACTCCTTACACATGTTTGAGAAAATCCCCCATTTATTTAGTTTTTAAAATGCTGACTGAAAAACAACCTACTGGTCCACTTCATCCACAGGAGTCCCTGCCCCACCGAGGCCGCAGTAGCAGCCGTAGTTGTTGTACTTGAAAGGGATAACACCAGGCTGAACACACCAGATCATGTTCCCAAACTGCCAGAATGCACTTGATTCCTGCTGATCACTGAGCTTACAGGCTGCTGAGGCACATAAATACAAATATGGATCAAATCAGCAGAACAGAAATACCCGTGAAACAGTGGTACAACATTGACAGAAGTGGTGGATTAAGAAAGACCTGAAAGAGACATAAAGATCATTTCTTATTGTCAGTTCTTTTCTTACCAGAGAGAAGCAGCAACAGCAGAGGACCTGACAGGTTCATGGCTGCAGACAGAGATGGTAAAGATGGTCAGAGTGTTGGTGCAGCCGTTCTTATAGAGCAGCAGGTGAGAAAAAAAGAGAAAAGATGGAGACGAGTGGGTGTGAACTTTAATGATGACATACCAGATAAACTGTCTGTGTTGGTTCAGTTCCAAATGTGACAAGCAGTTCATTAAACAAACTCACTGATAAGAAACATACTGAAGAGATGCCAGACCAACGTCTGTGATGACTTGAAAAGACGTCCGGTGAAGAGCCAGAATAAAAGTTCTTTGACATCTTTTAAATGTTCACTAGTGATGTTCAGGTCCTTTGCTATGAGCATAAATATTGGACCCATGAAAGGTCACGTGTTCTGATGAGTCCAGATTGACCCTGTTCCAGATTGATGGGAGCATCAGGGTAAGAAGAGAGGCAGATGAAGTGATGCACCCATCATGCCTAGTGTCTACTGTACCAGCCTGTGGGGGAAGTGTTGTGATCTGAGGTTGATTCAGTTGGTCAATTGGAGGTTCAGCAACATTATGTGTCCAGAAATGAGGTCAGCTGAGTACCTGAATATACTGTTGGGACCCACAGAAGAAGTCGTTCTTGAAGTGAAGCTCGAAGTTGTGCTGTGAACAATGACAAAGAATTTGTCTTCAAAATAAGAGCTTTACATTGCACCCCATTGGAGTTTAGAACTGGGTTCTTAGCGGGGGGCTTTTAATTTAAAAGTTGCGACCGTTCCTAGCTTGCCGGAGACGCTAGCATCTCCTGGATCTCAGCGGCTGTCCAGTTGATCATCTTAATGTCCGCGGATGAAGTGATGGACTGACTGCTGTGATCAGCTGTTTCCTGGTTTTAAAACTCCCCGGCTGTGGGTCGCACAACAGTGCAGGTCATCGACACCTCCGCCCACCTCACGCAGAGGCCGGCACATTGACGCCTCGTTTTTAGATAGCAGGCGAGGCGGAAATAAGTGTACCCTCCAAGGCAGAAACTCAGCGACTATAACAGACCCCCAATTTGCAGCCCTCTGTCTAAACCGCGGACCGAGCCGCCAAAAGGTGCCCAGTATAAAGACGGCTTTAGTTACTCAGAGTGACAGACCCCCTCTGACCAGATAGTCAAAACTCCTTCCTTTGAACTCTCTTCTCCAGGCTTAGATAGCACACAGCATGGCACAGCTAAGCACAGGACTCTTAAAAAATGTTTTACCTCTAGTTGGTGTTACGCACATGTTCAGTCTTTGTGTTTGTTCACTGTTTGATTGTTATTGTGATCTCAGGTCGGGTTATTGGTAGCTTGTTTTGCTACACGGCTAATTTGACATTAGTTGAATGATGCTTCACACAGACTCAGAGACTTTGTACACAACTAATCATCTTCTCTAACCTGGCATCACACACACACACATACACACACACACACACACACTCCTTCAACATGGAGCATATCAGACCCACATGTGATACCATCTTGGACCTGCGTCCTTCCCTGATGCTATAGGCCTCCTCCATCAGCCATTTTATTTGTAGTCACCTCGAACTCTAGCCATCATTTTGCCTGCGCACACACACACCTATAAAGTACATGTCATATATATTTACATATAGTACAATACTTTTGAACCTTCCTGCTGTCTATTTAATATCGTACAAGAGTGAATGTTGCCAACCTCGACTCTGTCAAGTACTCTCCCATCATTAACACAAGGCCATGGCAGAAAATGATTAGAGTATGTGACTTTGTTGTGGGGCTGGGCAGTGTATTTAATGAGGATCAGTGTCATCAGAGCGTCATGTGGCTCAGAACCTGCTGGAAACAGGGCCAATATGATCAGGATCTGGCACCTGTGTCACTACAGGATAAATATTTAATCTAATTATCCTGTCCTGGTTAGGACGCCCTCTTTCTGATGAGGTTTATAATGATCATATGCCAAAATATTTACATACTAACAAGGATGTGAACTTCAGTGGAAGGTTAAAGAAGGACAGCAGAGTTAATTTAATTAATCATTACACAACATTTCTCTGATAGAAACAAAGCATGTTCCTGATCCTGATCAAACTGGTTAGGGTTACTTTTGTGAGGGTTCTGTGTTTTGTGTGTCTTTTTTTTAATCTTTTCCATGACCACAGGATGTCTTCTGACATGGACAAGAAGAGGAGAAGAAGCATTGAACTAGTAACCCAAATACAGCATGCAAACTAGTGAAATCAAGGGAAATTATGAATCAGTCGCTCTGTCAGACAAATATCATGGACAACAAGTATGTGACCACTCTTCTCTACAAGCCAATATAATCCACAGAGCCATGAGCCAGACTCTTATTTTGAAATGATAATAAGTTGTTGCTGCTACTTGGAGTGTTTTGTTAAACTGGACCTAAATATTCTCCTGATGTTTTTACCTTCTTTTTCTCTAATTTTCTGCACAGTGATGTGGATTTATAATCCATAATAATGACAGTTTAAAGCTTCCTGTCGTATAAGTTAGTATCAATCAGAAACTGACAGAAGACACGAGAAACACGTGAATGTTTTTATTTTTTAATGCTGAACTGATTGGACTCAGATTTGTCTGTAGATTTGTAGTTACACATGATGCATAAACACATAAACACACACACATGATTTTGATTATTCTTTAAAGGAACAGTTCACCCACAAATGAAAATCCAGTCATTTCATGTTTTTGGTTGTTTTACATTTTAATTCAAGTCTGCAGCTGCTTCAGTTCTTCAGCAGAATGCTGCAACTCTGTTTTACTGTGAAGCTCCAGAAATGTTCTGTGGACGACGACACTTCACCTGACTTTATATCATCAGGAGGAGGAGATGAGGACTTCATAAATCTGCTAGAAATCCTCAAAGAAAGGACGCTCCTCACATGTGCAGAACCTGCCTTAGAAAAATCATGTTTTTAGTTGTCTTCAGTATCACAGTGATCCAGTGATAGTTGTCTGTACATCCACAGGTTCACTGCTAACAGAAGTGCTAACAGCTAATTCAGCAAAGTTTAAATGTAGTTTTAGAGAATTTTTTTGTCCCAGAATCAGATACACCGACTTTCCATCAGCATGGAGGGAGGAGATAATGACTGGATTTGTATTTTATGTGAACTGTTCCTTTAACTGATAAACAGTAAAAATCATAAGAGACTGTGACTGGATGGTGAGATCAGCTCAGCTGTAACCTCTGCTACAGAAGCTCTGCAGACATGAGGACACAGAGAGGTTGGAATCCAAACTGACAATCTCACTTCCTGTTTTTGATTAAGTGGATAAAACAAATCATAGAATCAAACTCATTTTAAATCAGGTTTTGTTTAAAAACTCATGCAAAAATTGAAATTTAAAGAGAAATGTTCTCTCGTGTTTTTGTTGGTTACCTCATTTTAAACATATCATATTCAGGTAATTGTTTAGAGGGTTGTATTTGGTCCGAGCGAAGCAGAGAGCTGCCCTCCGATCACACTCACATGCAGCTTTCTGGCAGTAGTTGTTGGACCCTGTGGAGTCAGAATATACACATAATGCAGATTGTGATGTTATAAACACTAAATGAATTAAAAAAACATTTGTTCATGCCTTTTTGATTCTCGGGTGAACTGATCCTTTAAATCA